>NC_056729.1:414326561-414346368 GCF_019279795.1 Protopterus annectens
AAGAACGGCTTGGACTGCATATGGGCGGATTTTGGCCGACTGCTCTGACCATTGGTAAGGTTGCCACCTTTTCATATGTCCAGGATGGGATATATTCCAGACACAAATCAGATTTTACAGGACAACACCTACTCACGGTCAGTACTACGGATAATACTTTTGTTTTCTGCCTACATGTTAGCTTATTGTTGTAGCAGTTTATATGCTCCTTCTGTTTCGTTTTCTTGCTTATTCTATTTCTTGTCACATGTGGTATGTTACATACGGACATACCTATTGTATGTGACTATTACATGCGATGTGGGATATAATTCTGTCATACGGTCACTGGATATTTACATTTATAATGGTTTTGGTATGGACACAACTGCCCAGCTGTGTACTATCCCTCACAATGTGGGACAGCTGGTAACCCTGACCATTGGGCTAGATGTAGCTATTGGCGGCACGCTAACATGATGCGCTTCACTTCCACTTGGTATAACTATCTACACTGCGTTAGAATACGCGCACACGGTTTTCAATGTCATCTGTTCGAGGGATGGAGACTCTATATTCCCTACCGTGTATTTGTGTTTGCTTCTTAATTTTGTGTTCGCAAGAACTGTCTTGCATGCTTTGCATACATTTCAGTATCCACGGACACTGACAGGTGTGATTACTATTGCAGGCAAATTGTTATTTTCAAGCATTTTAGTTTGCACGTCGACAGCCGACATTTCCACGCCTCCATGCGGCACTTCGACACGCCCTATGCACTCGCGCTCATTTCCTATGCACGTGGCTGTGGCGGCAGCGCGCCTTCATTAATATGCATTTGGCACTACTGCGCCATCTACACGCCGCACGGTCGGCGCAAGCCTAACGCCAGCCTTGCGCCGAGCTTCATGAATCCTGGGCAATATCTTTGTGACAAGTCCAACTGTTACTGGAGAGGCCAAATCCACCTGCTCACCTAGTTTTGAGGGCCCTAGGAACCATTTCACCAGCCATTCTAGTTCCAATGGCAAGATTCTTCATGCGAGGACTGCAATGGACTCTAGCAGTTCAGTGGTCCAATTCTGTACCATCCACTTTCTGCTCCCATCAAACTAACTATGATTTGCAAGCGTCAACTCCAGTGGTGGATGCTTTCAAATGACCTGCTTTTTGCCAGGCCTTTTTCTCTTCCCCTTCCAAAAGCCATGGTGACCACTGATGCTTCCCTGTTAGGGAGGGGTGGGGCATTATCAAGGAAGATTGGTCTGCGGTATGTGATCCACAACAGAGACCAAATTGCACATAAACATTCTGGAGATGAGGGCAGTCCTTCTGCCTTATGCAAGCCTTTCACGACTGCCTCCCTCTGAGAATGATTGTAATTCAAACAGACAACATGTCAGTAGTCTGGTATTTCACCAAGCAGAGGGAAACCTGGTCATATCCTCTGTGCAGGGTGGCCATGAGAGTGTGGGAATGGGTGATCTCTTCAAACTGCTTTCCCCTTGCAACGTACATTCCTGAGACGACCAACGTTCTAGCGGACAGACTGAGCAGATCTATCTTGTGTCCATGAGTGGTCGCAATCAATAAATAGCAAACCAGATATTCAGCTGATGGGGCCAACCCTGCTGCGATCTCTTTGTTTCTCCCCTGAACAAGTGCAGCAGGTACTTCGCTCAGATTCCCCCAACTAGGGAGTCACTCAGGGACGCTCTAGTACACGATTGGTCCCCAAGTCTCCTGTTTGCTCATTCTCCTATTCCTCTGACCCCCAAAGTCCTACAGAAAGCCGGAAGGTTGAAAAGCATATTGATCCTCATTGCCCCATTCTGGCCTCATCAAGTATGGTTCCCCTTCCTGCAGTCTCACAACAGGTGTCCCCCATGGATACTGGATCCCAGACAGGATCTGATCTCCCATCCCTTCAAACATCAAGTCCCAATCTCAGATCACCAAGGTTAACCACTTGATTTATCCACAGTTATTCTAAGAAAGTCCAGGCTAGCTTCCCCAAGTCAAGAAATTATACTTGCTTCCAAAAAGCCTTCCACAAAAAAAAGGTTTACAGTAGCAACTGGAAGAGATTTTCAATTTGGGCATTCAAACAGAATACTAATCCCTTTTTAGCTTCTATTTTGGATATGCTCCTGTTTCTAAGTTCTCTTTCAAGATGAGGCTAGTTTTTCCACCATAAAATTGCAATTGGTAGCAATTGCAAATGTTCACATTGGGAAAGGCACTTCCTTTTCATCTCCCCTTTCAACATCCAGGTTATGAAGAGCCTTTATGAAAGGGTTTTTTTCTACTTAGGCCACCAATAAAAGATCTGTCTCTGCATTGGGATTTCACCATTGTGCTTCAAGGCCTTACTCAGAAACTGTTTGAGCCTGCGAATTCCTGTGACGTGAAATTTCTAACTTGGAAAATAATTTTCCTAGTGACCATCACTTCAGCAGAAAGAGTGTCTGAGTTACAAGCTTTATCATCCAAACCACCTTACGTTGCGTTTTTTAAAGACAGGGTTTCCTTAAGAACCAATATTACTTTTATCCCTAAAGTTGCTACAGAGACAAATATTAATCAAGCCATTCACTTAACAGTCTTTTTTCCCCCAATTACTCAAAGAAGGGAGAAAATATGCTGCATCTACTGAATGTACACAGACAGCTGTCTTTCTATCTACGTAGGACGAAGCAGCATAGAAAATCTGTGCAGCTATTCCTTTCTTTCTAACCTAGTCGACTAGGCCAGACAGTGTCCAAAATCACTCTAGCAAAGTGGATTACTGATTGTATTTCTATGGTTTATAACTTGAATGGCATGCAGCTTCCCCGTCCCCCAAAATATGTCCTCCTTGTCTGCTTTTCAGCCAGAACTCTTATTGATGAAATTTGTGCAGCAACAACTTGGTCCAAGTCTCATACATTTGTTTCTCATCACAAACTGGATGGTGTATCTAGGAACATAGCATCTTTTGGCTCGGATGTGCTCAGACATATCCTTCCATGAGGGCCACCTAGGATTTATGTAGCTGAGGACTTTTACTCAACAGTGAGGAAGAATGAAATGGATAACATCAAATTTAGAAGTTATGTACTTACCATAACTTGGCATCTGTGTTGTCCCATTTCATTCTTCCTCAGGTCCCACCTGTCCACCCCTCAACCTAAACAGTTGCCAGAGATCTAGAGGTGAGCTCCATATTATGGTGGTCATACATACATATACATATATATATATATATATATATATATATATATATATATATATATATATATATATATATATATATATATATATATAATTTTTTTTTCTGTTGAGACCTATTATTAATTTATGTAAATAGGGCAGCAAACTCGACCTGAGAGGTTAGAGGAGAAGTGGAGCATTATGGGAGAGGAAGGAGCTTGAGGCTCAGATCGTAAGTCTTGAGAAGCAACTGAGTCAGATCTGAGATTGGATCCGGAGACACGAGTGAGGAAGAATGAAACTGGACAACACAGATGCCAAGTTAAAGTAAGAATATAACGTCTAACTTTGCAAAGTTTCTCTCCTTAAACTATTCAGCAGGCTAAAAGGCCTTTGATAAAACTACTTAATACTGAGTGTATTGATACTGCTTGGAACTGATTTTAGTATTAAAGTAGTGCGTTCTTTTTTTTTTTTTTACTATAACTAGTGAACTGGTTCTTGCTGGTGGCAGAAGAAATTTTCCACGCTAGTTGTTTCATCCTTAAATTTAAACATTCAGTAGCAAGTCCACCAAAACATTATTCTAATACCAAACTCCAAGCAGTTATAGTTATGTCTGCCTGTTAATAATAATGGACCAGCACTTCTCCACAAGTTCTCTAGCTAGCCAGTGTGTGATGGGGATCTTGAGACACTGCAAGAATTGTCTCATGCTGTCTGATGATCGTCTATTACTCAAACAACATAACACAGTGTGTGAATGATGTACATGTATAAATATTCTTGCAGACAAAATTTTCACACACAGTAAACTCAGTAATACACCACACATCACACCTCTCTTCAAAGTCGTCATAATACACATAATCCATCATGTGCTGAGGTTCTAAATATTAACTTGCCTAAATCTTAAAGACCTACAAACCAGAATACAAGCACAGAGCACAATCAGCATATCAAGCCAACTCCCTCACACAGCAGGAGGAGTCCTAAACTCGCAGATGCTGAGCCCGCAAGTCAAACATTGACCCAACCAAGCATTATTGTTATATATGACTCCATTGTAAGACATATAGATGTGCCTGTTACCTGGCTGAGCAAGGAAACAGTGATGGTCAGTTGCTTGTCTGGTGCCAGATTACACATGCACTTACGTCACTGAACAACAAATACCTTATGACTCTATCATAGTTCATGCCGGTGTCAATAACTTGAGGTGTGCCTCCCTGGACTATATGAAGAGAAACATGATGGAGCTCTCAGACCTTGGGTCCAAGGCAGGTATAAGCATAGCACTGAGCATCATTCTACCTTCTCCAAGGATGATGCTGCGATATGAGCAAAAAAAAATGTAATCCAATAATTGGCTAAGTTTTTGGTGTCATTCAAAGTGGGTCCTATATCTGTCAGCCTGGGAGGATATGATTGACACAATGCACTGCTTCAATAGGGATGGCCTGCATCTGTCCCCCTCTAGGCTTTCAGTTATTGGCAAAGATGCTGCCCATCCACATAGTGCCTTTTTTAGGCAATGCCAACCTGATAAATCTACCACCATAACAAATCAAGCAACGGAAAATATGAAGATGTTACTGATCAATGCTAAGAGCCTAAACAAGACCACCTAAAAGCACACAAGGTACCTTTAGAAATTTCTTTAAAGACAAATCATCTAGTCCTAAGTGATACATTGGCAAGTTTCAAATCCCCACTTACCCAGTTAACTCCACTGAATATGCAGAAATGTATACCACCACACTATACCAGCATGTAAACAGCTGCATAGATGAAGCTGCACCTCGGGATGATCAAATGCAGAGCACACCCCAGAAACAAACCCACATGGTGTAAACATAATATCACCAAGCTTTATAATAAAAAAAAATAATTTTTACAAAATGTAAGAAGAGTAATTCCCAAAATGTTAGAGCCCTTATCACTGAAATAAATCCCCTGCATCAAGAAGGACCTTCCACAGACCCAGGCAATTACAGATTCATAAGTCCGCCCACCATCATATGCAAAGCCATAGAAAGACTTGTCATGGAATTAATAAACCATGGCATAGGGAACATCCAAACACTACACCAGTCTCAGTCTGGATTCGTCAATGGTAGGTCAAGCTTACTCAATCTGGTGGACTTTTTTTGAAAAGAACACGATAGCGATGGATGAAGGCAAAATGGTACACATGAACCTATGAATAGAGGAGTTGCATAAATGACTACCTTGAACTTTTGTACACCAAAATTCTACATAGTTTAAAAGTTAAAACCCTACATAGCTATCAATTAGTAACTAGACTGAGGAACTATTTTACATTAAAATACATAAGAAAACATAACTATCACACATAACTACTAAATCATACATAAATTACTGAATGTAAAATTCAAACTGCAAAACAATACAGTTACCCATCTATAAGTGCAATGAGGCATTTGGGAGTGTATATTGTACACATATTACCAGATTTCCAAGGACTGTAAAGCACTCTCTCTTTAGGCTTGTGCCTTACAATGATGGTGATGGGAGGCATTACTGCTTACACACATTTTCCACTTATCGGGATTTACCACCAAAATGATTACCCTTGTGAATATTTTTAGGATACAACAAGCATATCATCAGCTAGTACCCTTGTTTTAAAAACGTCTTCACTGACAGACGCTTCAGAGTCAAAATCAGATCTTCCCAGTCAGAATCTGCACCTATTACCAAAGGTGTACCACAAGGATCCATTCTTGCCCCCCCTTTCCATATTCATTAAACTTCCTTGTGACTTCCCCCATCTCCCACTCTTGTTCTAAGCAGATGACATGGTCCTTTACCGATCATGTCATTACCACACCATCATTCAATCAAAACTTCAGTCTGAATTACATGAGCCCCATCAATGGTTCATAAACCATAACTTCTTCTCAACCTCTCCAAGACCACAACTATGCCTTTTGGAACACCACAGAAAATTCACCAAGTATTTGAGTCTTTGACTGTTTTTGACTTATACAACCATACCTGAGAAACAACGTCCACCTTCAAATACCTAGGATTATAGCTTGACCAATCTCTAAATTTCTATTTCCAAATAGACAGTTACAACAAAAATAAACTACTTTTCTTCTGGGCCAAAAAGAGCTCCTCCTTTTATTTCAGCCAGGAAGAGCAGCCATTGGCAAAGTAGTTCTCCTCTCTCAGCTAGAATATAAAGTACGCATTTTCACACCCTCCACCAAGAAAAACACCACCACACTCCAGACAGTCTCTAACAACATATGCTGCTTTGTTACAAACTCATCCCTCCATGAGCATCACTGTGTCACCTGAGAAAAAGCCACGTGGCTACCCATAAAACACAGAGCTAGTCTACTGCTTAGTTCGCAACTCTACAACTCCAGATATTTAATCCCCTTTCAGCTAAACTTTATGACAGAAATACTACATACAACTTGAGACACTACTAACAAGCCACTTCAACTCTCATTTTACACACACACACCCCAAACCAAACTCTACAGCAATGCATATGCATTCTCTTCTCAGGCACCTCCTCTTTGGCAAGCTCTCCCCATCAACCTAAAGGAAATCAACACTTACTACAAATTTGGAGTGCAGCTCAAAAAAACCTCTTCATCCAAGACAAATGATCCTGCTTCAGAACAGGACCTATCACCCGACATACTATTCCTATCTTATTTCCACTCATCATCTCCTCAAAAATTACTGAAGGTTGACACTTTAGAAACTAATGTAAATAGTGTACACTGCACTGTGCTTGTTTTCTATAATGTACATACACATTTTTTTCTATGTAACTAATCTTAACTTCACTACTATTACTTACATTTTCACTTTTTTTGTTTGTGAAATGTTTTGTTCTTCAGCCGGACTAAGCCCAAAATGGGTCAGTATTGATCAGTGCACTACCTCAGTGAACAAATATAAATAAATACTATACATGCTTTGAAATCATTATGGCACTGACATGCATGTCTTCTCCTCTGAAAACGTTCACCCTTACAGAAGTCAGCTGATGTATTTTGTAGTGTAAGCATATGCTTATAAACTGGGCTGAGCAATAGCATTCAACAGTTTAACAAGAGTCATGTAAATGACTGCTCTGAAAATTTCAAACCAAAATTCCTTAATGCACATAATTAAAAATGTATAAACTTGCATAGCTATCAATTAGCTAAAATGGTGGAGGAACTAATTCACATTAAAATACACAACACACAATTATCGTTCATAAACTACTAAATGTAAGATTAAAACTGCAAAAAATACAATTATCTGCTTTATAAGTGCAATAAATTTTGCTATTGCCTTTGCCTCACTTACTGTCTTAACTATCTCCCTTCATATATTTTATTAGCTATGTATCATTGCTCATTACCATTTTACAATATTCTACAACTGCAGAGCTGATGACATATTAATGACTAGGCATCTCAATTTTTTGTATATTGTATTCAGTACTTTTGTATGACATATTGATATCCTTATTTACTCACACAGAACTGCTTAATGATGTTAGGACGCTCTATTTATTTGACATACTTTGACATTTATTAAGTTGGTTAAAACCTTTCGTGTTTTATATCATCTGCAGCAATCCTTTGTTTAACTTTTATGTATAGCTATTTGTCCAAGTTGGGTCTTTGCTAGTACTTTAAATACTTTGTTTTATGTACACTATTTATATATCTTACTAATGTTAAACGTGGAGCTTTTCACCTCGGGTCTCTGCTGAAAAAGGAATTGTGTCCAGTTAGACTTTCCTGGTAAACAAACATAAAATATGTACACTATTTATATATCTTACTAATGTTAAACGTGGAGCTTTTCACCTCGGGTCTCTGCTGAAAAAGGAATTGTGTCCAGTTAGACTTTCCTGGTAAACAAACATAAAATAAAGCACTTGGGGGTGTGCATGGCAGTGATTGTACAAATACTACCACACACACAGGGACTGTAGGGCACTCTCCCTTTGAGTACGTGCCCACCAACAATCCCGGCCGGGTGCAAAGTAATATTTATACTATGCACATCTCCTTATGCCTTACTGCATATATAACAATAGAAGATAATAGACCGAAAGGGGCGAGAATGTAGTGCAGTGTACACCTGGACATACTTCCATTTTTGTGGGCATGCCACTTAGGTTCATAGGTAAGTACTAGGCTATCAGCCCTAGAACCTATATAAGCCTAGCCAAAAGAGGTTCCCTAGCTACCACCGCCCAAGAAAATTATTTTCCTGCGCCCCTGTCGAGCAGAGCTACAGAAGTAATCCCCAGGGTAAATTTCCTGTTTCCCATCCAATTGTAAGTTCCACTTGTAACTGTAGAAACATTAAGTTTGCATACTTACCAATCCTACCTCCAAGTATGTATTAAACAGAGATAGTCTATATGTTACATGGTCCAGACAGGTAATATCTACTATGGTCATACCTCTCAGTTATCCCCACTTACTGTTAGAAAAGTAGCTGTCCCTTTTAAAATTGGACATTTTCTTAAGAAAAGGTGGTGGATTAGTCAGAAAATATTATCAACCCTGTTATTTTTTCCTATCACTTTTTCTAACTTAATATGCAACTGTAATAGTCATTCCTTTAAGTATCCTAAAACTTTCTCAAAAAAAAATTTTCTAAAACGTTTCATTATTTTTTTCTATTTTGCTTACAAGATACTACAAAAATTAAAATCCAATAAAATAAGTGCATATATTGTAATAATATGTTTTTAAATGAAACAACGTAACTACTTACAGCATGGTCCTAAAAATATCTGGACTGCTTGCCTTAACACAATTTGGCAGCCTTTCCTATGCTAACTCAGATAGCTACTTTCTCAAGACCCATTTAGTATATTTCTCATTCCTATGTAAGCTCATGCATAGGGTCGGGTGTGTAACAAATATATACTGTTTGATAACCACAGAGATGTCTCACGTACAAGAATAAGGTATTAACGCATTTTGACCGTCTTGCTCATACCTTTCACCCTCTTCAAAGCTTAAAATAATGGGAAAACAAACGCCCAAAATAGGCACAGATTTTAAATATTGCTCTTACAAACTTAGAAAGTTGCTGGAATAACAGGATTTGTGTTAGTATACATTTCCTGAAGGATATTAAGTCTGAAACCCAAATGTATATCATTATTCAGTGACTTCAGTTCTCTATGATTTGTCAAAAAAAAAAAAAGATTTTATGAGGCACTAACCAAAAACACGAGAAAAAAAATCCGGACATTTTGTGAAAAAAATTGGCACTTGAAAGGTACAAATCTTGCTCAGTAAAAAAAGAAAACTATAAACGCCGTATGTTAAAAAAAAAACCGTACAACTCGTGGTTTACGGTCTGAGTACTCCTTTGTCGGTCTGACTTTCACTTTCCGTTTCCCGCGCTTTGAAGTCTTTTTATATCCTTCTGCAGCTCAGTAACCTCACAGCAAAACAAAAGTAGTTTCATGCGTCAAGCCCAGCCTGTGTAAAAGTGACACAAGTACTACAACTCCCATATATCCGAGTGCGTTGCATAATTCTCTTGTCGTGTTGTCGCATTCTAGTTGTGCCGGTGAGAAACAGAAAAAAAAAGTGTCGAAAATGTTGTTGAGCAGTAGCTTATATTATATATACGGTCTTTCGTAAAAGAAATATAGTATCTTCTGCGGATGCTGAAGTTTTTTATTACACTGTTAACCACGTGCAATATATTAGCATAAAGGGCGTACTCGTTGTTTCAGACAGTACTGCATAGCAGCTAAAAAGTAAAAGATGCACGTTGAAAGAGATTATATTTTTAGAAACGCAAGTTAATACTTTGTAGCTTAAGTTTTTAGGTTGCTCGCTTTGTTTTCTTCGTAGCCATTTCGGTGAAATTAATACATTTTAAGTTTCGTTTTTGTTGTGGGCGCAGGATGAGCCTGTCATTCCCGGTTTGAGTTACTTTCTTGACGATTTTGATTTGTGTTTATGTTGGATATAAACATGGAAGGTGGAAATCGGGAAGGGAATAGTAATGAAACCCACGTTAATAGTGATGTTGTCATGGACAAATTTTTAAAGTCGTTGGGTCTGTATCGGAAACGAATTGCTAAAGACGGGTCCTGCCTTTTTAGGGCTGTGGCTGAACAGGTAAAATATTACAAAACAAATCTGGTGTGTAGACATGTCGATTTTCAACAGAGAGCTTAAGATTCTAAGGCCAGCAAAAAAATCACTGAATAATTCTTTCATCAAACTTGAGGCCACTTTTCTCCAGACAAAGGAGAGAGAAAAAGTTCCTGGCAAGATTTCTTTTTAGTAACCAGATATGTTAACCAGTCATGTGTGCCTACTTTAGTGACAGTGATTTTAATGTTGTAGTTATGTTAAAAGGCAGTTAGTATGCATACGTTCGATTGCAGACCGTAATTTATAATAAAACTATATTGGCTTGTTTTTATGTAAAAGTACTGTCATTACGTAGTTGTTTCTTATTGTGCCCATGTTTGCGTGTTTTGCTAGAGGTTCTTAAAATAGCGACGAACTATTCAGGTAGTACACATTGCGTACCCTGGTCCATGTCTTGTCTGAACTGCAAAGTATGTCTTCTGTGTTGCTGGATGTGTTTGACTCTTTCCCACTCTGTCTAGCAACCCTGAAGCTTATCTTCTGTGGTAATGCATTTATGATCTTTTAACTGTAGGATCTTGTCATTTTTTGTTGCCATTATTGATCCACACTTTGGGACTGGTTGCTTATTTGCAGCACACTTGTGTAACCCTTTCCTGACAAGCTGAGTGACCAGTAATGGCTTTGGCACAAGCAAACACAAGGACTGTCAGACTAAGTCCCATTATTATTATTATTTAAACAGGAAGTACCTCAGGAACTGGAGGATATTGTTGCTATGATCCCTTTAGGAAGACCTCTTTGCAATAATGTAGCCATTTGTGTTTTTTTTTCTTACTTATAATATATTCTAGTGTACACTTTATCTGGTCTTTCCTAGTTAGTAATGCTGCATGGGATGGACCCCTAGCCCCCCTTTTTGGAGAGAAAAAGAGGCCAGATTTGATCGTCCTTGTTTTGACCTGAATGCATTTGTGAGGCACAGGTCTCTTATGCCCTGCATTGTGCCTTTTTAGTGGAGGTTATAGTTTTGTTACTTCATATTAATCTAAATCTGTAAAGCATTGTTTATCACTATTCTCGGTGTTTTAAATCATGTGAAAGCATAGACTTTACCATCCTTAATATTCTTGAACAGATCCAAGGAGGAAAAATGCATCCCAATATTAGTCTTGACTTACTGTAATTTAATGGAGTTATTGAAGCAGTGCTACAAACTATGTGAACAAGAACAGATAGGTTTGTAAAACATGATGGTATATCTGTTTATGTTCTTCTATTGCTGAGTATTTTTATAAAAATACTTGCACTGTGTCTGACTAAACATGAAATATGTATATATAATGACATATCACATTGTAATGTGTGTGTGTGTGTGCGTGTGTGTGTGTGTGTATATATATATATATATATATATATATATATATATATATATATATATATATATATATTGTAAACTGTCAGTTAACTGGCACGGTAGATGTCGCATAAGTGTAGTGTCTGGTTGCTTGAGAGTTACTATTAAAAATAGACCTGACAAATATTCTGTCCTATATTCTATTCCACCCAGACCATTCTGTGGGTATGTGCCAGGGGCGTTTCTGTACATGTGTACCATTTTAATATTCATATGTTTGTGACTACAGTATGGCCTGTCAGGTTGTATTGAAATGTGTATACTTGTTCTTTGTGTTTCTTTCTGATTCACCCACTGCTCCCTCATACACCTCCAGTTCACCTATTTTCCATCCAACACAGTCTCCCCTTTGTGGATTATACCTTTACCCACCCCCACACACATATTCCTGACACTCCATCCATCCCTTCTTTGGTTGATGGCCCATGACCGTAAAGGGGAACACATTGCATACACTACATATGTCAGGTACCTGTATGGTTGTGTATTACCCTGGCATGTTTCACCTTCCACATGCTGTACACCCACATAGGTACATGCCCATACTTAACTTTTGACATGGTTGGTACAGGGTAATCCCCGTTAAACTGTGACACATCCTGACAAGGGGCTTGGACTGCATATGGGGGGTTTTTGGCCCGACTGCTCTGACCATTGGTTGCCACCTTTTCATATGTCCAGGATGGGATATATTCCGGACAAAAATCGATTTTACAGGACAACCCCTACCCATTTAGTACACGGATAATACTTTTTTTCTGCCTACATGTTAGCTTATTGTTTTTGGTTTATATGCTCCTTCTGTTTTTTTCTTGCTTATTCTATTTCTTGTCACATTTTATGTTACATAGGACATACCTATTGTATGTGACTATTACGCATGTATAAATTCTGTAAACGGTCACTGGATATTTACATTTATAATGGTTTTGGTATGGACACAACTGCCCAGCTGTGTACTACCCCTCACAATGTGGGACAGCTGGTAACCCTGACCATTGGGCTAGATGTAGCTTTTGGGCCCAGCTAACATGATGCCCTTCCCACTTGGTATAACTATCTACACTGCGTTAGAATACGGCCCCGGTTTTCAATGTCATTTGTTCGAGGGATGGAGACTCATTTTCCCCTACCGTGATTTGTGTTTGCTTCTTAATTTTGTGTTCAGAAAAACTGTCTTGCATGCTTTGCATACATTTCCGTATCCACGGACACTGACAGGTGTGATTACTATTGCAGGCAAATTGTTATTTTCAAGCATTTTAGTTTGGGCCCACAGCCGACATTTCCCGCCTCCATGCGGCCCCGACACGCCCATACTTTGCTCCCTTTCCTATGCAGGCTGGGCGGCAGCACCCATTAATATGCAATTCCCGCCCTTTTTCCCCTCGGGCCCCCTAACGCCAGCCTTCGCCCAGCTTCATGAATCCTGGGCAATATCTTTTTGACAAGTCCAACTGTTACTGGAGAGGCCAAATCCACCTGCTCACCTAGTTTTGACCCTAGGAACCATTTCACCAGCCATTCTAGTTCCAATGGCAAGATTCTTCATAGGACTGCAATGGACTCTAGCAGTTCAGTGGTCCCAAATTTTGTACCATCCACTTTTTCCCCTCAAACTAACTATGATTTTAAGCCAACTCCAGTGGTGGATGCTTTCAAATGACCTGCTTTTTCCAGGCCTTTTTTCTTTTCCCAAAAACCATGGGGACCACTGATGCTTCCCTGTTAGGGAGGGTGGGGGATTATCAAGGAAGATTGGTCTCTATGTGATCCCCAACAGAGACCAAATTGCACATAAACATTCTGGAGATGAGGGCAGTCCTTCTGCCTTTTTCAACCTTTTAACTGCCTCCTCTGAGAATGATTGTAATTCAAAAACCATGTCAGTAGTCTGGTATTTCACCAAGCAGAGGGGAAAACCCGGTCATATCCTCTGAGGGTGGCCATGGGGTGTGGGAATGGGTGATCTCTTCAAACTGCTTTCCCCTTTAAAGCAATTCCTAAAATAATTCTGGGGGACAGACTGAGCAGATCTATCTTGTGTCCATGAGGGTTTAATCAATAAATAAAAACCAGATATTCAGCTGATGGGGCCCAATGCTGCGATCTCTTTGTTTTTCCCCCGAAAACAACCATTTGATTTTCCAAGTTATTTAAGAAAGCCCGGCTAGTTCCCCCAACAAGAAATTATACTTTTTAAAAGCCTTCCCAAAAAAATTTACATGCCTAAAGAGATTTTCAATTTGGGATTCAAACAGAAACTAACCCCTTTTTAGTTCATTTTGGATATGCTCCTTTTCTAATTCTCTTTCAAGATGAGGCTATTTTTCCAATAAAAATTCAATTGGTAGCAATTAAAAATGTTCCGGGGAAAGGCACTTCCTTTTCATTCCCCCCTTTCAACCCGGGTTATAAGGGCCTTTTGAAATTTTTTTTTTTAAAGGCCCCCAATAAAGATTGTCCTCTTTGGGGAAATTTGCTTCAAGGCCTTCTCAGAAATTTTTTTGGCCCATTCCTGGCGGAAATTTTCTTAAAATTTTTTTCCCTAGTACCATCACTTCAGCAGAAAGAGTGTAATTCAAGTTTATCTCCAAAACCTTTTTTTTTTAAAGACAGGGTTTCCTTAAGAACCAATTTTTTTTTATCCCTAAAGTTCTCAGAGAAAAAATTTAATCAAGCCATTCCAACATTTTTTTTTCCCCTTACTCAAAAAAGGAAAAAATTCCACACTAAATGTAAAAAAGCTGTTTTTCTTCTGGAAAGGGAGCTAAAAAATCTGTGGCTATTCCTTTTTTCTAACCTAGCGAAGGCCAGACAGTTCCAAAACACCTAGCAAAGGGTTCTGATTTATTTCTATTTTTAAAAACTTAATGGCATCACTTCCGTCCCCAAAATATGCCCTTTCTTTTTCACCCAGAACTCTTATTGTGAAATTTGTGCCAAAAATTTTCCAAGTCTAAACATTTGTTTCTCATACAAACTGGAGGGTTATCTAGGAACATGCATCTTTTGGCTGGGTGCTCAGACATATCCTTCCATGAGGGCCACCTAGGATTTATGTAGCTGAGGACTTTTTACTAAACAGTGAGGAAGAATGAAATGGATAACATCAAATTTAGAAGTTATGTACTTACCAAAACCCATCTGTTTGTCCCATTTCATTCTTCCTCAAACCTGTCCACCCCTCAACCTAAACAGTTGCCAGAGATCTAGAGGTGAGCTCCATATTATGGTGGTCATCATACTATACTATATATATATATATATATATATATATATATATATATATATATATATATATATATATATATATATATATATAATTTTCTGTTAGACCTATTATTAATTTATGTAAATGGGGCGCTACCTGAGAGGTTAGAAGAAGTGGAGCATTATGGGAGGGGAAAGGGGAGCTTGAGGCTCAGATCGTAAGTCTTGAGAAGCAACTGAGTCAGATCTGAGATTGATCCAGACCAGTGAGGAAGAATGAAACTGGACAACACAGATGCCAAGTTAAAGTAAGAATATACCCTTAACTTTGCAAAGTTTTCCCCTTAAACTATTCAGCAGGCAAAAAGGCCTTTGATAAAACTACTTAATACTGAGTGTATTGATTTTTAATGTTTTAGTATTAAAGTAGTGCGTTTTTTTTATTTCTAGTGAACTGGTTCTTGCTGGTGGCAGAAGAAATTTTCCACGCTAGTTGTTTCACCCTTTAAATTTAAACATTCAGTAGCAAGTCCACCAAAACATTATTCTAATACCAAACCCCAAGCAGTTATAGTTATGTCTGCCTGTTAATAATAAGGGAAAATTCTCCACAAGTTCTCTAGCTAGCCAGTGTGTGATGGGGATCTTGAGACACTGCAAGAATTGTTTTTGGTCTGATGATGTTTTACTCAAACAACATAAAAAGTGTGTGAATGATGTACATGTATAAATATTCTTGCAGACAAAATTTTCACAAAAGTAAACTCAGTAATACCCCAAAATCACCCTCTCTTCAAATGTCATAATACACCCATCATGGGGAGGTTCAAAATATTAACTTGCCTAAATCTTAAAGACCACAAACCAGAATACAAGCACAGAGCACAATCAGCATATAAAGCCAACTCCCTCAAAAGCAGGATCCTAAACTCCAGATGCTGACCATAAGTCAAACATTGCCCCAAAAAGCATTATTGTTATATATGACTCCATTGTAAGACATATAGATGTGCCTGTTACCTGGCTGAGCAAGGAAACAGTGATGGTCAGTTGCTTGTCTGGTGCCAGATTACACTCCCCGCCACTGAACAACAAATACCTTATGACTCTATCATAGTTCATGCCGGTGTCAATAACTTGAGGGGGCCCCCCTGGACTTTTGAAGAGAAACATGATGGAGCTCTCAGACCTTGGGTCCAAGGCAGGTATAAGCATAGCACTGAGCATCATTCTACCTTCCCCAAAGGGAGGGCTCGATATGAGAAAAAAAAATGTAATCCAATGGCTTTTTGGTGTCATTCAAAGTGGGTCCTATATCTGTCAGCCTGGGAGGATATGATTGACACAATGCACTGCTTCAATAGGGGGTGCATCTGCCCCCTCTAGGCTTTCAGTTATTGGCAAAGATGCTGCCCATCCACATAGTGCCTTTTTAGGCAATGCCAACCTGATAAATCTACCACCATAACAAATCAAGAAACGGAAAATATGAAGATGTTACTGATCAATGCTAAGAGCCTAAACAAGACCACCTAAAAGCACACAAGGTACCTTTAGAAATTTCTTTAAAGACAAATCATCTAGTCCTAAGTGATACATTGGCAAGTTTCAAATACTTACCCAGTTAACTCCACTGAATATGCAGAAATGTATACCACCACACTATACCAGCATGTAAACAGCTGCATAGATGAAGCTGCACCTCGATGATCAAATGCAGAGCACCCCCCAGAAACAAACCCACATGGTGTAAACAAAATTCACCAAGCTTTATAATAAAAAATAATTTTTACAAAATGTAAGAGGTAATTCCCAAAATGTTAGACCCCTTATCTCTGAAATAATTCCCCTGCTTCAAGAAGGACCTTCCACAGTCCCAGGCAATTACAGATTCATAAGTCCCCCCCCATCATATGCAAAGCCATAGAAAGACTTGTCATGGAATTAAAAACCATGGCATAGGGAACATGCAAACACTAGACCAGTCTCAGTCTGGATTCGTCAATGGTAGGTCAAGCTTACTCAATCTGGTGGACTTTTTTTGAAAAGAACACGATAGCGATGGATGAAGGCAAAATGGTACACATGAACCTATGAATAGAGGAGTTGCATAAATGACTACCTTGAACTTTTGTACACCAAAATTCTACATAGTTTAAAAGTTAAAACCCTACATAGCTATCAATTAGTAACTAGACTGAGGAACTATTTTACATTAAAATACATAAGAAAACATAACTATCACACATCTACTAAATCGTACATAAATTACTGAATGTAAAATTCAAACTGCAAAACAATACAGTTACCCATCTATAAGTGCAATGAGGCATTTGGGAGTGTATATTGTACACATATTACCAGATTTCCAAGGACTGTAAAGCACTCTCTTTTGGCTTGTGCCTTACAATGATGGTGATGGGGGGTTACTGCTTACACATTTTCCACTTATCGGGTTTTCCACCAAAATGATTACCCTTGTGAATATTTTTAGGATACAACAAGCATATCATATAGTACCCTTGTTTTAAAAACGTCTTCACTGACAGCGCTTCAGAGTCAAAATCAGATCTTCCCTAGTCTGCACCTTTACCAAAGGTGTACCACAAGGATCCCTTCTTGCCCCCTTTCCATATTCATTAAACTTCCTTGTGACTTCCCCATCTCCCTCTTGTTCTAAGCAGATGACATGGTCCTTTACCCCATCATGTCATTACCCACCATCATTCAATCAAAACTTCAGTCTGAATTACATGAGCCCCATCAATGGTTCATAAACCATAACTTCTTCTCAACCTCTCCAAGACCACAACTATGCCTTTTTGGGAAAACCACAGAAAATTCACCAAGTATTTGAGTCTTTGACTGTTTTTGACTTATACAACCATACCTGGGAAAAAACGCCACCTTCAAATACCTAGGATTATAGCTTGACCAATCTCTAAATTTCTATTTCCAAATAGACAGTTACAACAAAATAAACTACTTTTCTTCTGGGCCAAAAGAGCTCCTCCTTTTATTTCAGCCAGGAAGAGCAGCCATTGGCAAAGTAGTTCTCCTCTCTCATAGAATATAAAGTCCCCTTTCCCCCCTCCACCAAGAAAAACCACCACACTCCAGACAGTCTCTAACAACATATGCTGCTTTGTTACAAACTCATCCCTCCATGAGCATCATTGTCACCTGAGAAAAACCCCTGGCTCCCAAAAAAACCAGAGCTAGTCTACTGCTTGTTCCTCTACAACTCAGATATTTAATCCCCCTTTTAGCTAAACTTTATGACAGAAATACTACATACAACTTGAGACACTACTAACAAGCCACTTCAACTCTCATTTTAAAAACCCCCCCAAACTCTACAGCAATGCATATGCATTCTCTTCTCAGGCACCTCCTCTTTGGCAAGCTCTCCCCCTCAACCTAAAGGAAATCAACACTTACTACAAATTTGGAGTGCAGCTCAAAAAAACCCCTTCATCAAGACAAATGATCCTGCTTCAGAACAGGACCTATCACCCCATACTATTCCTATCTTATTTCCCCTCATCATCTCCTCAAAAATTACTGAAGGTTGACACTTTAGAAACTAATGTAAATAGTGTACACTGCACCTTTTTTTCTATAATGTACAAAACATTTTTTTTATGTAACTAATCTTAACTTCACTACTATTACTTACATTTTCACTTTTTGTTTGTGAAATGTTTTGTTCTTCAAGGACTAAGCCCAAAATGGGTCAGTATTGATCAGTGCACTACCTCAGTGAACAAATATAAATAAATACTATACATGCTTTGAAATCATTATGGCACTGACATGCATGTCTTCTCCTCTGAAAACGTTCACCCTTACAGAAGTCAGCTGATGTATTTTGTAGTGTAAGCATATGCTTATAAACTGGGCTGAGCAATAGCATTCAACAGTTTAACAAGAGTCATGTAAATGACTGCTCTGAAAATTTCAAACCAAAATTCCTTAATGCACATAATTAAAAATGTATAAACCAAACTATCAATTAGCTAAAATGGTGGAGGAACTAATTCACATTAAAATACACAACACACAATTATCGTTCATAAACTACTAAATGTAAGATTAAAACTGCAAAAATACAATTATCTGCTTTATAAGTGCAATTTTTGCTATTGCCTTTGCCTCACTTACTGTCTTAACTATCTCCCTTCATATATTTTATTAGCTATGTTATTCTCATTACCATTTTACAATATTCTACAACTGCAGAGCTGATGACATATTAATGACTAGGCATCTCAATTTTTTGTATATTGTATTCAGTACTTTTATGACATATTGATATCCTTATTTACTCACACAGAACTGCTTAATGATGTTAGGCTCATTTATTTGACATACTTTGACATTTATTAAGTTGGTTAAAACCTTTAATGTTTTATATCATCTGCAGCAATCCTTTGTTTAACATGTATAGCTATTTGTCCAAGTTGGGTCTTTGCTAGTACTTTAAATACTTTTTTTTTACACTATTTATATATCTTACTAATGTTAAGCGTGGAGCTTTTCACCTGGGGCTCTGCTGAAAAGGAATTGTGTCCAGTTAGACTTTCCTGGTAAACAAACATAAAATATGTACACTATTTATATATCTTACTAATGTTAAGCGTGGAGCTTTTCCCCCGGTTTTGCTGAAAAAAGGGAAATTTTGTCCAGTTAGACTTTCCTGGTAAACAAACATAAAATAAAGCACTTGGGGGGGTGCATGGCAGTGATTTTACAAAATACCCCACACAGGGTGTGGGCACTCTCCCTTTATGCGTGCCCACCAACAATCCCCGGGGGGTGCAAAGTAAATTTTTTTAAAAAAATTTTTTTTTCCCTTATGCCCCCCCCCAAAAAAAAAAAA
>NC_056729.1:414382639-414467639 GCF_019279795.1 Protopterus annectens
TAAAGGTATGAACTTTATACCGTCGTCCAACATGGACATTAGTGAAGCGATCATGTCTGTTAGACTGTTTTCACGTAGCATAGCTTTGAAATTGCTATTTGGCAATGAACCTACAGATCATATCAATTGTTTTAAACGTAGGAGTTTATTTACACCGCATCTCTCACCAAGTGTTGAGACTTTTATCATAGCTGTTGAGAATGCTCTTTGTAATGATTTTCATTTTTCGATGAACATCAAAAATAACAATTTAACCAGGAATGAGTTAGAGGCATTAAATAAATTGAAGGATAATGGCAATATTGTCATACGCCCTGCAGATAAGGGCGGACCAGTAGTTGTGTTAGATTCTGAGTATTACTTGGATACAATGTTAAAAATGTTAGCGGATGAACCTTATGAAGTAGTACCATATAGTATTGTTTCTGAAATACAAACTAACATTCATAATAGTTTGCTTGAATGCAAACTTATGAATATTATAAGTGATGATTTGTTTAATTATTTCATTGTGCAACATCCTATTATACCTAGCCTTCACGGGCTACCCAAAATACACAAAAATCCGGTCAAACCTGCTTTTAGACCAATAATGTCAGGTTCAGGATGGTTGACTGAACCGCTTTCTATTTACTTGGATTCAGAATTGAAGAAAGCGTTATTGGCTTTTCCTTATATTTTAAGAGATACAGAACATTTTCTAACTGATTTGTACACATTTGTATTTAATCTTGACACCATAGATGGGATATTGCTTGCAACTATGGATGTAACATCACTTTTTACATGTATTCCGAATACAGAAGGTTTAGCCTTATTGAAAAAGTTACTTTCTGAATGTGATATGATTGACAGTGGTAAAGTAGACTTTCTCAGTTTACAATTAGAGTTAGTGTTGGAATCAGATATTTTTGTTTTTCAGAACAAATGTTATAAACAGCGTAAGGGGGTAGCCATGGGCACTAGCTGTGCTAACAGCTATGCCAATTTAGTCATGGCTGCCTGGGAAACGGAATACATACTGAATAATTCGAATATACTTTTTTACAGAAGATTTGTAGATGATCTCTTCTTTCTCTGGAAGGGTACACATATGCTCATTTCTTTTGTCAATGAATTGAATAACATGGATTCATTTTTAAAGTTTACTGTAGATTTTTCCAGTAGGAGTATAATTTTTTTGGATGTGACAATAAACTGTGAATCCAATTGTTACAAAACTAAAGTTTATCGTAAACCATGCTACAAACCAGCATACTTATATAGAACGAGTATGCATAGTCCCATGGTTTTTAACAACATTATTAAGGGGCAAACTATGAGATTATCCCGATTATCATGTGAGGAAACCTCTTTAAAGAACGAACTCTGTAACCTTGAATTGGGATTGAAGAAGAGGGGATACAGTCACCAGGAGATATCCAGAGTTTATTCACAAGTGGATGTTCTGAGGAGAACTAGGGCGAGACCCTATTATTCGGACAGGAACACTAATGATGCTGCAGTGCCTTCTGGTCAGCAGCAGAGGAGAGAATCTATTATTCTTCCTTATAGCAATAATTTAGCTAGAGTGAAGCATGCTATTATTTCCAATTGGAATATTTTGATGGTTGATGAGAGAGTGAGAGACATTGTTGGGCCAGTTCCTAATTTTACTTATAGTAATATGAGAACATTGAAACAACAGCTTTGCTATCATAATTTTGTAACTGACGTAGACAACATTACACCCAGCAATTTTGGTGGCACTAGAAAATGTGGCTGTTGCATGCAATGCCAATACATTGATGAGTCACACTTTTTTAAACACCCAGATACAGGGCGATTATGGGAGCTACGTAACAATAGCACATGCAATTCTAAAAATGTAGTCTACGTGGCACACTGCTTAGTATGTTTTTGTTTCTATGTTGGTAAGACCAACAGAACTCTTAAGGAACGTATTAGAGACCATGCATATTGCCTCAATAGGAGGCAAGACTACAGTGCATTGGCAAAACACACAATGCAGGAAGGCATTGAGCATGTGTTCCAATTTCAAGTGCTGCATATACAACAAGTAAATATACGAATGGGTGACATTATAAATTTAACAGAATTAGCAGAGGTTAAATGGATCATAAGGCTCGCCGCACCCATGACAGAGGCCTGAATGACACTGTCTCTCTTAAACCTTATTTGAAGGCTAGAACTTTAAGATAGCTACACCGTGTAATAGTTATTTAACATTAATAACATTGTTTTTTCTGTATTCCTACACATCATTTATTCAGTATATTATTGATGTTACATAATTGTATTGATATTTATATTTTATTATGTATAATATTTATTTTGTTTTTTATATATATCAGCATACATATTTTGTATTATTTTTATGAAGTGTTTTAAGATGATGGGGTTGCTTTAAGAATATGTCATTCATTTTGAATTTGTTTTAATTAGTTAATTAATTAGTTTTCTTGTTTGATTGGTCAACCATTACTACAAATGTAGAAGCATTCTTTTGTTTCATTATGTCTGAAGAAGCGGATGCGTGGTCCGCGAAAGCACTCACATTATTGCATTAAACTTTTCTGGTTTTAAACTTCTGAAGGAGTATTTGGTATCCTGTTCTTTGAAACAGTTATTTGGTGGTGTTCCTTCCAGCTTTGGACATTTTCATTCATATATATATATATATATATACTTGCATGCATGGCATTAACATGTACGTATACACGTACACCTGCATCCAAGTGTATTGCATTTCATGCAGGCATAAATCACTGCAAAAGTGTATTGAACACATTTCATCTGTAACACATTTAATTGAATCACATTTCATAGAAAATGTCATACAGTAAATACTCCTTCAAAAGTGTTTTTTTTTTTTTTTTTTTT
Organism: Protopterus annectens; assembly: GCF_019279795.1. Taxonomy (NCBI): domain Eukaryota; kingdom Metazoa; phylum Chordata; order Ceratodontiformes; family Protopteridae; genus Protopterus; species Protopterus annectens. The sequence goes on from NC_056729.1 coordinate 414,385,523, forward strand.
TTGCAGGGCAGCAGGTCCCCCCCCTGCATTCCCTCTATGCACCTACCCCCCACTTAAATATAGCAAACTGTAGTGTCATGATTGCGGAGAATAGAAGACACCACACACAGTGCAACACTACTGGTGCAGAAGCATAGACATGTAGAGATGGGGATGTAATACAAGGGTGGTCATTAGCAAGACACAAATAGTGTTGTAGATTAAGTTACATTGTGATTCTTATGATTCTAAAATCTTAAACTACACTAGCAGTGATTGTCTACGTTGTACCCTTCTACAGTTTGCTACAGATCAGTTAGATCCGTTTAGATAAATGTGCTTTCAATTTATTTTTCATTAATCTTTTTTTTAGATAGTCAATTGGATGAAATTAATTGTTCCCACATATACCTACGTATGTATATGTGTGTGGCTTTTATTGGGATGATTCAGGTGAGGCTGAGGAACGGGTTCCTTCAGGTTATACCTTTTGCTTTGAAGTGTGGATATTGGACTTCAATTCTTGAAGCTAGGCAGTTAAGATGAGTGTCTGCCAGAAAACAAACGTGTATTCTTTGTGTTCAGTTTTAAGTTCTTGCTCTTTTTTTTTTTTTGTATTGCATGCAGTTTTACGGTTACTTGTTTATTTTTTATGTATTTATATTTGATTTTGTAAGGTCATGAGTTTGAAGAAGTTCAGGGGAAACAACAAACGTGTAACTTTTTCCCAGAGCCATGTCTAGAGTGACCACTAATGTGTAGCTATTTTACTTTAGTAGTGTCTATCCCCAATGCCATATATAGGTATGGGAGTACTTGTTCATTGTTTGTCTTGACTGGTAGACAACCCAGAACATTGTAATGTTTGATTGGCAAAGATCATTTAACTGTTGAAACTTTGCCATCACATATACTTATTTTTAATGCATTACTTTTAGTGGCTGCATCTGGGGTGTTTTGACAAAGTCAAGGTGTATTAGCAATGTTCATAAAATGTTATTATCTCCGAGTGTAAATGGATAACTATTCAGAAAAATGTATGCTTAGAGCGGTCCCATTCGTTACATGGGGACTTGCATTGGAATTTATAAGTAACACTAAATATTAATTTTTGTAATGTATCTCCATAATCAGTCCATGTATGCAGACGGGAGTGCTACAGAATCCTGAAAGTTCAAAATCCTGAAAACACACAGGTTACCAACACTCACTATATTCTAGCACAAGTACATACAGAAACAAATGAAACACAAACTATATTACTGTTCTCCAAGTATAATCAGGGTGGCAAGCCCCCCCAAACCGCCCATGTGGTGGGCTGTGCCCCCCCAACCCCACGCTACTTAAATATATCAACTCCAGGATTGCACTTAGTGTAGTGAAGTGCAATCTTGGAGTTGATGTATTTAAGTAGCAGGAGGTGTGGGGGTGCAGGGGGCTTGCCCCCCTACATATAGTTGAAAGGTAATATGTTTCTGTATGTACTTGTGCTGGAATATAGTGAGTGTTGGTACCCTGTGTGTGTTCAGTATTTTGAACTTTCAGGATTTTGGGCTTTCAGGATTCTGTAGCGCTCCCATGCAGATGTGTGTGTGTGTGTGTGTGTGTGTGTGAGTGTGTGTGTGAGTGTGTGTGTGTGAGTGTGTGTGAGTGTGTGTGAGTGTGTGTGAGTGTGTGTGAGTGTGTGTGAGTGTGTGTGTGTGTGTGCACGCGCACACACTGTTAGCTGCACTTTCTTCATCCAGCTCTGGGTTTACACATAAGACTAAGCACTTTTTTCACTTGGTCATTGAAATGTTTAGACAAATGTGAAAATTATAACAGTATAAATAGCATATGAACAATTTTTAGTACCTCCTTCTAGTGCAGCTAAAGAGAGAAGTATCAGTACTTTTCAGCACTTCTGTGGATCCCTAGTGATATCTGCATTGCTTACTGTACTCATTTCCTTGTTTCACTTAAAAGAAAGTTACTGTTTGTCATTTTTGCATTTAAGTTACCTGTAACACATTGCATTTAAGTTACCTGGCACTTGCTCACTAAAGCAATTATACAAGTCAGCATTAAAAAATTAAAAGCACTACACTCTCACAAAGTCCTCTTGAGTACCTTGTTCCCCATTGGCCCTTTTTTTTTTCAGTTATAAAGGAATTCCCAATACTATTCTAGCATGTCCAAAGGTCAGTTGTCAATCTCCTGTCCGGTCCAGCTGGTGAATCTGGGAATCTTGAGGCAATGTTACAACTGCCTCATGTACACAGACAACCCTCTCCCCCTCCCAACAAATTCCAACACATGTGAGAGATGCATCCATATAGCCAAACTGGAGGCTAAGCTCTCTCAACTCAGTACTGGCGTAACCAGTCAGGAGGAGAAGGAAACCACACTCAGTACAATTCCAGTCTCACGTAGACCTACCACGACAGCAAACCAAACACATAAACACACAAAAACATACTCGGAGGCTCTAAATAAAAATCTGCCTAAGCAGCAGAGACCTCCAAAGCAGACACCCAAGCAACCGCTACCCCAAAACAAAACACGTGCAACACATAGCTCACAAAGCCAGTGTGCCGAACAGTCACAGCCCTTAAGGCTAAACAACACACCTGATACACTTGTAATAGGTGACTCTGTCGTCAGGCACACTGACGTCCTGCTCACCAGGCTGAACAAGGAGAAGGTCACGGTGAGCTGCCTGTCGGGCGCTAGGATCTGCCACATAACGCAAGCACTCAGGCCACTCCAAGGCAAGTACAAATATGACTCAGTCATTGTCCATGCTGGTGTGAATGACCTGAGACGTACCTCCCTGGACTACATGAAAAGAGACATAGAGGAGCTCTCTGAGCATGTGGCCCAGGCCGGTATGACCCTGACCTTGAGTAGCATCTTACCCTCACCAAGAATGATGCCACAATATGAAGACAAGATGATCAATTTCAACAATTGGCTTAAGTATTGGTGTCATTCAAAGGGGATCCAATGCCTGTCAGCCTGGGATGATCATAGTACCAAAATACAAAAGTGACCACCCCTTTCATTCCATCTTGCTGTTTTAAAAATAGTAACTCTCCACTAAACCTTAACTTTTTAAACAGGTAAAACTCAAGTTACCTACTTTCACATCTAACTTCTCTAGTGCACACTGCAGAGTGCATTCTTTTCAATCTTACCTTTAAGCATCTCTGTGACTGGCACTTTCTCTAATACCTGCTGGAAAGCACTAGGAAGCCTTAAACTCATACAAACACTGAACTCTCCTTGTTAACAAGGAGAAATTAATAGTAGGCACTAAACAGCCTATAATTGCAAAGTACCTTGCTAAGGAAACGGCTCCTATACTTTACAAAGAAAAAAAAAAAGCCCCAAACCAGGCATGTCCAAGGGTCAGCTTCCAGTGATTTCTCCTGCCCACCTGGTGAATCTGGGCATACTGGGGCAATGCAGCAGTTGCCTCATGTACACAGACAACCCTCTCCTCCTACCACCCAACAATACAACCTGTTAGAGATGCACTTACATAGCCAAAATGGAAGCAAAGCTCTCTCCACCCAAGATTGTGCTAAACAGTCAAGAGGAGAAGGTTAACACCCACACTACACCTCAAGCAACACATAGCCCTTCTAAACCCGCACCACCAACACCCACATATAGCAACACTAAATCCACATATGCAGAGGCCCTTAACTGTAACCTGCCCAAGCAACAAAGACCTCTGAAGCTGAAACGCAAACCAACACCAGTCACAACCAATGTGTCACATAGTTCACAACACCAGTGTGCCACCCAGCAGCAGCCCCTAAGGCAAAACAATGTACTTAACACTTTAGTCATAGGTGACTCTATAGTCCGGCACACTGATGTCCCTCTCACCAAGTTGAATAAGGAGAAAATTACAGTCAGCTGCCTGTCAGGTGCCAGGATCCACCACATAACGCATGCACTCAAGTCACTCCACAACAAGTACAAATATGACTCTGTCATTGTCCATGTTGGAGTGAATGACTTCAGACGTACCTCCCTGGACTACATGAAAAGAGACATGGAAGAGCTCTCGGATCATGTGGCCCAGGCAGGTATGACCCTAGCCCTGAGTAGCATCCTGCCTTCGCCCAGAATGATACCACAATATAAGGATAAAATGATTGACTTCAACAATTGGCTAAGCTTATGGTGTCATTCAAAGGGGATCCAGTATCTGTCTGCCTGGGATGACATGATTGACAGACCACGCTGCTTTGCCAGAGATGGTCTGCATCTGTCACCCCTGGGATTCAGGTTACTGGCTAAGGCTCTTGCCACCCCTATAGTGCCTTTTTTTGGCAAACTTCAAAGGACAAAACCACCACCGTAACAGGTACAAGCATGCAAAATCTGAAGGTAATGCTACTCAATGCTAGAAGTCTAAACCTCAAAATGCACTCTCTCGAGACACTCCTAAAAATGGGGAACATCGATATCTATCTGTGCAGTAACTGAGACCTGGTTCAAGGCTCCAGAGAGCACCCCTGCAATACCAGGCTACAACTCTTACCACACTTTTTGGCCACCAAACCAGGACCGAAACACTGAAGGTGGAGGAGTGTCAATATTCACCAAGGATATTCACACCACCAGGCTAGTTGGCCAACACAATGTGTCTGAAATTCTCCAAGTGCAACTAACACTAGGTAAGACTGCAATCCAAATTGTAGCTTGCTACAGATCCCCCACCATACCCCAAGATTTTCACTACACCTTTCTAAACATACTGGAAAATATTAAGATAGAACCAAACACCCTAATACTGGGTGATTTTAACTACCCTGCCATTAACTGGGAAAACTACTCCTGTCCCAACACCTTTGCACAACGGTTCTTGGAATTCATAAATTCCAACGCCCTGGATCAACTAATCCATAGTCCCACCAGGGGCTCCAATATCCTAGACCTGGTCATTACCAACATGGGAAATCAATGCTCCATACCCATGGTCACCCCCTCATTAGTCGGGTCTGACCATAAGCTAATCACCCTTAACATCCACATCCCACCCCCACCCCCCAGTAAAGAAACCACCGTAAAAACCTTCGCCAAAGCCAACTTCATGCTACTCAAGTCAGAAGTGACAAACTTCATGACACCCATGCAGGCGGGAACTGAAAGTTCAACTGCTGAATCCTACACTAAGGCACTGTACGAGCACATCCACTCATGCATGAATCATGCCATCCCAAATAGAACCAAAATGCTCTCATCCAAAAAAAGGAAGCCAATCTGGTGGTCCCCTGCCATAAACAAACTTTACAACAAAAGGAAGAAACTTTTGCAGAAAAGAGGAAAATCCCAGGATGCAAAAAACTCCCTTACTAGCCTCAGTAAGAAACTTGAGATGCCTCATAAAATCCTCCAAAGCTAGTTACGAAAATAAAATTGCCAAAGATTCCAAAGACCACCACAAAGCATTCTATAACTATGTCAAGAATCTAAATGGCAATGCTCAGATCTGCTCTGAGCTAAAACAGAATGGCATTAAATATACTGATCTGAAGGATATTGCCAATATCCTGGCAGATCGATTCAGTGCCAACTTCACCCCCCTCTCACCCCCTAAATGGCCCATCTCAATACCGGAAGATTGCCAAATCCAGTAATAACGGCCACACAGGTACAAAACGCACTCTCTAAAGCCAAGAATACAGCATCCATGGGACCAGATGACATCCCCGGCTGTGTACTACATGAACTACAGTATGAACTGGCCCCTCACCTAAAGTGTCATGTTTAATCATAGCCTCACCTCAGGTTTCATGCCCACTGAGTGGCGCAGAGCTACAGTTATCCCAATCCACAAGGGGGAATCCACCTTGGATCCCGGAAACTACCGTCCCATCAGTCTGACAAGCCTTATCTGCAAGGCCATGGAGCATATTATCATGGAACTTATAAACAAAGACATTGGCAACCTTCAAACACTGGACCCCACCCAGTTTGGGTTTGTGAAGGGCCGATCTTGTCTCCTGAACCTGATTGACTTCTTTGAATCAGTCTCTAGAGCCATGGACAAGGGTAAGGTGGTCCATACAGCCTATCTAGACCTTGCCAAGGCCTTTGTCACCATCCCCCACTCTGGAATCATAGATAAACTTACTAAATTGGGCATTAATCCCTATGTCACCCAATGGGTTGCTAAATGGCTTACTGATAGAACCCACACTGTAAAAGTAGCCGACTCCAAATCCAGCTCCAGACAAGTGACAAGTGGAGTACCTCAGTGTTCAGTCCTGGGGCCGCTCTTGTTTGGCATCTACTTCTCTGAAGTACAGGTCAACACTAAGGGACTCTGGCTAACAAAATTTGCAGATGACTGCAAACTGGGAGCCATTATTGAATCCCCAAATGATGTGGATACTCTACAAAAGGGCCTTACAGAAACAGATGCTTGGTGCCAGAGCCATGGGCTCAAGCTCAATGCCAAGAAATGTATTGTTATCCCCTTTGGGAAAAAACATGTATCTATGAATTACCATATAGGTGGCAGTACACTAAACACAGAAAGTGTGATAAGAGACTTAGGGACACAGGTGGACAGTGGTCTCACCTTCGATAACCACATCGCCACAACAATCAGGAAATCCTTCTATGTGGCACACCTCATCACGAAGGGCTTTTCATCCAGAAAAAAGGAGGTCATTGTCCCACTGTACTCTTCCCTCATTAGACCCATTATAGAATACAATGCCTCATTTGGTATGTACCTCTCAAGACATCTGCAACAACTGGAAAGGCCTCAGAAATACCTCACTAAAAGAATCACAGGCCTAAAGCAGATGCCCTACGCTGACCGCCTTAAACTCCAGCTATACTCTGTCGCATATCGTCTACTCAGAGGCGATCTCTGCTTAACATACAAGGCCATGTCAAACCTAGAGCTGTTGGACATGCTACACTTAAAGAAATCCCAATCCCTCAGAGCTACACGCTCCAGGGATCTAAACCTTGTCATCACAATAAACAAAACATGCTGGAGGGATAGGTTCCTGACCCAGAGACTCCCCAGACTCTGGAATAGATTGCCCATACATGTAAAGCAGAGTGCCTCTTTGGACCTCTTCAAGAGGAACCTTGACGATTGGATGGGAGAAAGGAAATTCACCCCAGGGATCACGTCAGTTGCCCTACTAGACAGGGGTCCAGGAAAGTAAATAATGTGGGAAGAAATAGCCAGGGAATTGTTATGGCTAGGCTTGTATAGGCCCTAGGGCTGATAGCCTAGTACCAACCTATGAACCTATGAACATGCTCGACAAGCCACGATGCTTCGCTAGGGACGGCTTGCACCTGTCACCCCTGGGCTTTTGGATATTGGCAAAGGCTCTTGCTACCCCCATAGTGCCTTTTTTAGGCAAGGCTCAAAAGACAAACCTACCTCCATAGGTATCACAAGGGATAAGAAACTAAGAGTAATGCTACTCAACGCCAGAAGTCTAAACCTCAAGATGCATGCACTCAAAACTCTCCTTAGCATGGAGAACATCGATATCTGTGCAGTAACAGAAACCTGGTTCAAGGCTCCCGAGAGCACCCCAGCACTACCAAGTTATACCTCATACCATGCTTTTCAGCCCCAAAACTTGGACCGACCCACAAAAGGAGGGGGAGTATCAATATTTGTCAAAGATACCCACACCTCCAGGTTGGTGGCACAACCGCAAGCATCAGAGACTATCCATGTGCAACTAACAGTGGGCAAAACTGCCTTCCAGTTTATAGCCTGCTACAGACCACCCTCCCTAACCCAGGAACCCCACTCGGCCTTCCTGAGAACACTGGAAAATATGAAGGTCTCTCCAAACACCATTATATTGGGCGACTTCAACTACCCAAACATAGACTGAGAGCATTACTCTAGCTCCAACACCCTAGCCCAAAGGTTCCTAGAATTTATAAACTCAAATGCTATGGAACAACTTGTTACCACTCCCACAAGAGGAAAACATACTGGACCTGATCATCACCAACATGGGGACTCTATGCTCCAGACCAGAAGTGTATCCCTCACTGGTAAGATCAGACCATAAACTAATCTCACTGGATATTCACATCCCGACACCACCCCCTGCCCAGAAAATCACAGTGAAAAACTTCTCTAAAGCAAATTTCACACTCCTCAAAACCGAGGTGGAATCCTTCAATGCCCCCGGGCCTGTGGAAAATATGGCCCAGACCGCAGAATCCTTTATAAATGCATTCTATGAACACCTTCAGGAATGCATGGATCATGCAATCCCAAATAAAACTAAGACTCAATCCTCCAAAGGCAGACGTCCTGTCTGGTGGACCCCAGCCATAAACAAACTATACAATAGAAGGAGGAAGCTACTAAATAATTCCAAAAAGGGAAGGCATCTCTGATCAGTATTGGCAAAAAACTACGGGCACTCATAAAATTGTCTAAGGCCAGCTTCGAGAGAAAAATTGCACAGGACACTAAGGATAATCACAAGGCTTTCTTTAGTTATGTTAGGAACCTGGGTGGTAATTTCCAGATATGCTCAGAATTGGTCCAAAATGACAAAAAATACACCAAACCTACAGACTGCCAACATCCTAGCTGACTGGTTCAGCGCAAACCCCCCCCCCCCCCTCACCACCAAAAGGGCAAATATCTATCCCAGCAGAGTGCTGCCCCCCTGACATCTCAGATGCTCAGGTAAGAACCGCCCTCTCCAAAGCAAAAAACACAGCATCAATGGGACCAGACGGTGTCCCGGGCTGCGTCCTACATGAACTCCAAGAAGAGCTAAACCCAAACATAAAACTACTGTTCAATCTCAGCCTTACTACAGGATATGTACCCAAAGAGTGGCGTACAGCAACTGTGGTCCCTCTCTACAAAGGTGGTGCCTCAACGGATCCTGGAAACTGTCGCCCCATAAGCCTGACTAGCTTGGTCTGCAAAGCTATGGAAAGGATCATCATGGACCTCATAAATAAAGATATTGGGGACCTACAGACACTGGATCCTACCCAGTTAGGCTTTAAGGGCAGATCCTGCCTCTTAAACCTGGTTGATTTCTTTGAAACAGTCACCAAGGCCATTGTCGAGGGGAAGGTGGTCCACACAGCCTACCTGGACCTTGCAAAAGCCTTTGATACAATGCCCCACTCGGGCATTATAGATAAGCTCACCAGCTTAAATATAAATCCCTATGTCACTAGATGGGTTGCAAACTGGCTCAAGGACAGAACCCACATGGTTAGAATTGCTGGAGCCATGTCAGACTCCAAACCAGTTACAAGTGGCATCCAACAAGGCTCAGTCCTGGGACCTCTCTTGTTCGGTATATATTTCTCGGAGGTACAGGCCAACACGGAAGGACTGTGGCTGACCAAGTTTGCAGATGACTGCAAACTGGGCACCATAATCGACTCTCCAGCCGACACAAGCATCCTCCAAAGGGCCTCATAGAAACAGACAACTGGTGCCAGAGCCATGGCCTCAAGCTAAATGCCAAAAAGTGTATAGTTATCCCCTTTGGCAAAAACAAAGTGCCCACAAATTACCACATAGGTGGTAATCCATTAAGTACAGAAGAAGTAATTAGGGACCTGGGGACCCAAGTTGATAGCAATCTCTCATTTGACAACCACGTGGCCAAAGTGGTTAGAAAAACATTTTATATAGCCCACCTAATCATGAAGGGATTCACATCTAGATCATGGGAGGTCATCATGCCTCTTTACTCATCCCTCATCGGGCCCATAATTGAGTACAATGCCCCTTTTGGGATGTACCTTACCAGACACCTGCAGCAACTGGAAAGACTCCAAAAGTACCTCACCAAGAGGATCAAAGGGCTCAAACAGATGCCATATGCTGCCCGGTTTAAGAAACTCCAGCTCTACTCAGTGGCAATACCGCCTGTTCAGAGGCGATCTGTGCCTGACGTATAAAGCCATGTCCAACCCAGAATTAATGGACATGCTGCACCTCAGAAAATCCAAATCCTGTCTAGCTACACGCTCGAGAGACTTGAACCTCAGCACTGAAATAAATAGGACATGCTGGAGGGACAGATTCATAACCCAGAGGCTCCCTTCACTCTAGAATAAAATCCCATTCCAGGTTAGGCAGAGTCCCTCATTGACCCTCTTCAAGAGGAATCTTGAGTGGATGGGAGATTGTAGGTTTACCCCGGGTATCACTTCTGTGTCACTGTTAGACAGAGGCACAGTATACTAACCTCAAAAAAGGGCATAGCAAAATTAATTTAAAATGGGTGGCGAAAGCCAAACACATTCTGGCTAGGCTTATAAATGCCCTAGGGCAGATAGCCCAGTATGAACCTATATAGTTGTATTGGCCAGTAGATTGTATGTAGTGTATGTGAACAGAGTATTAGACACCTTGGAGGTATCACTAGGGTGATGTGAAGGAGCACCTGGAGGCATCATTAGAGCTTAATGAGCTAAGAATAGGTTAGTATTATGTTCCCTATTTGTAAAGATTGTGGAGTGGTAGTGTACCACCCTCTTTTTAAACTTAACTAGATAAAGGTGATGTTGTTTAAAGAAACTTTCAAAACTCTGTAATAGTATATTAGTCATACAAACGTTAATGCTGATCCAGGTGTATGAGCAGGTAAATGTGATTTGTCACACTGTAAGCATTCTGGTTTTGTCTTGCATATGATGAGATAGCAGTATTACTTTCCATAGTGTAGCTGCTCTGTGTGCATTCTTCAGAATTCTTTACTTCCTATCCAGATTTGTGAAGACAAAGTTGTTGGAATGCTGTAGCTCATTTTTCTGTGAAACCTTGCCTGCAGCATGACATAATGTTAGGTAAATGGTGCTTGAGTAGTGATGGAAATATTGGAGTGGGACAGTCCCTACCCCCCCGACTTCCTCTTGTGTTGTCCTGGACCTCAACTGTGCCTGAATAAAAACAATTTAGATTACAAAGCTGACTGCATTTAATCATTATTTCACTGGGTATTAACTGCTTCACGTGTCCCTCCTTTTCAGAGTTTCTGTAAAATTTGTTCAGTGGTGAAATAGGTTGTGTCTGTGTGTTGTACTGCTGGTAGCTCCATGATTGTTACTTAACATTTTTAAAAATGAACTGTTTCTTTTTTTTCCCCTGTGGAAATAGTTACTCATTTATGTATTGTTTTCAAGCATCTAAACCAAGATATGATGATAATTGTGCTGTACATAGCTCTCAACTTTACTAGAATGTTGCAGAACATCACTGACAGGATATTCATACAAGCAAGCAAAAAATTAACATAGTACTGCTGTATACTTCATAAATGACCCCAATGTGCACTTCAAATTAGATCTAATTCCAGCAGTATATTAATTCCACACTATCCCTTTCGCGCTCCAAATAGTTTCAGGAATAAATTTTGTACTGCATACCTTTCCTACAGTTTTAGGTTACGTTTTGTTTGTGTAATGAGATTTTTTTTCACAAGAATTTAAATAATGCATCACATTTGATCCTTTGCCCAAGAGAAAGTGTGTGTGTGTGTGTGTGTGTGTGTGTGTGTGTGTGTGTGTGTGTGTGTGTGTGTGTGTGTGTGTGTGTGCGTGTGTATATGAGTACGTATAGTTATGACCAACTTTGTGTGCAAAATATGTGAGGCAGTGAACTGGTATCCGACACAAACCTAATCTGGTATGGTGACGCTGATCTGTAAATTGCTTCTAAAATAATTTGATTCAGATATGCTGGTTACAAAATAATAGCAAAATAAAGCAGTGCAGTGGGTCGATATCTGGATCTTTTTCTAGTTTCTGAATTAATATAACTCTAGCTAAAGAAAAAAAAGATGCTTAACCTGATCAGGAAATTTGCTGAAATATGCGCAAGTCTAATTATTTAAGAATGTAATACATTTGCAAAATGCTTATAGAATTCCACAAGTAATAAATCTGGTACTGAGGTTTTTTGTCAACTAAAAAAATAATTTTATTTGATGATGATTATTGGACTGTTGTGTACAAAATCCATAATCTTATGTTTTGATACATTTTAAACATTTTTATAAAATTTTCAAGCTTTAAACAGTGACCTAGCTTATGCACATTAATAGAAGAACTATAGTAAACATTTCTCATTGTTTGTTTTTGTGTTGGCACGTTTTCTTTTTTGCAACCTTATTCACTTCAGTATTGCGCAAATTGCTCAGTTCCTGCTTTTCCTTAAATCTCACTTCTCCTCTTCCTGGAAATTACTCATAGCCTAGTACCAACCTATGAACCTATCGGCCCTAAGGCCTATACAAGCCTAGCTATAACAATTCCCTGGCTATTTCTTCCCACACTATTTACTCCCTGGACCCCTGTCTAGCAGGGCGACTGACGTGATCCCTGGGGTGAATTTCCTTTCTCCCATCCAGTCGTCATGGTTCCTTTTGAAGAGGGCCAAAGAGATGCTCTGCTTGACATGTATGGGCAGTCTATTCCAGAGTCTGGGGAGTCTCTAGGTCAGGAGCCTATCCCTCCAGCATGTTTTGTTTATTGTGATGACAAGGTTTAGATCCCTGGACGTGTGGCTCTGAGGGATTGGGATTTCTTTGTGTAGCATGTCCAACAGCTCTGGGTTTGACATGGCCTTGTATGTTAAGCAGAGATCCCCTCTGAGTAGGCGAGTTTTTTAAGGCGGTCAGCATAGGGCATCTGCTTTAGACCTGTTATTCTTTTAGTGAGGTATTTCTGCAGCCTTTCCAGTTGTTGCAGATGTCTTGAGAGGTACATACCAAACGGGGCGTTGTATTCTATAATGGGTCTAATGAGGGATGAGTAAAGTGGGACAATGACCTCCTTTTTTCTGGATGAAAAGCTCTTGGTGATGAGGTGTGCCACATAGAAGGATTTCCTGACTGTTGTGGCGATGTGGTTATCAAAAGTGAGACCACTGTCCATCTGTGTCCCTAAGTCTCATCACACTTTCGGTGTTTAGTGTACTGCCACCTATGTGGCAATTCACGGGTACATGTTTTTTCCCAAAGGGGATAACTATACATATCGTGGCATTGACCTTGAGCCCATGGCTCTGGCACCAAGCATCGGTTTCTGTAAGGCCCTTTTGTAGAGTATCCACATCATTTGGGGATTCAGTAATGGCTCCCAGTTTGCAGTCATCTGTGAACTTTGTTTGCTAGAGTCCCTTAGTGTTGGCATGTACTTCAGAGAAGTAGATGCCAAACAAGAGCAGTCCCAGGACTGAACCCTGATGTACTCCACTTGTCTGGAGTTAGATTTGGAGTCTGCTACTTTTTACAGTGTGTGTTCTGTCAGTAAACCAGTTGGCAACCCATCGAGTGACGTAGGGATTAATGCCCAGCTTAGTAAGTCTATCTATGATTCCAGAGAGGGGGATGGTGTTAAAGGCCTTGACGAGGTCCAGATAGGCTGTGTGGACTGCCTTGCCCTCGTCCACAGCTCTGGAGACGCAGTCAGGTTCAGGAGACAAGATCGGCCCTTCATGAACCCAAACTGGGTGGGTTCTACTGTTTGAAGGTTGCCAATGTCTTTGTTTATAAGTTCCATGGTAATACATTCCATGGCCTTGCAGATCAGGCTTGTCAGACTGATGGGGCGGTAGTTCCCAGGATCCAAGGTGGATCCCCTCTTGTGGAGTGGGATAACTGTAGCTGTGTGCCACTCAGTGGGCACGAAGCCTGAGGTGAGGCTATGATTAAACATTACACTTGGGTGAGGTGCCAGTTCATTTTGTAGTTCATGTAATACACAGCCCGGGATGTCATCTGGTCCCATGGATGCTGTATTCTTAGCTTTGGAGAGTGCGTTTTTTTATCTGTGTGGCTGTTATTACCGGAATTTGGCAATCTTCTGGTATTGAGATGGGCCGTTTAAGGGGTGAGAGGGGGGTGAAGTTGGCACTGACTTGATCTGCCAGGATATTGGCAATATCCTTGGGATCAGTATATTTAATGCCATTCTGTTGTAGCTCAGAGCAGATCTGAGCATTGCTATTTAGATTCTTGACATAGTTATAGAATGCCTTGTGGTTGTCTTTGGAATCTTTGGCAATTTTATTTTCATAACTAGCTTTGGAGGATTTTATGAGGGATCTCAGCTTCTTACTGAGGCTGGTAAGGGAGTTTTTTGCATCCTGGGATTTTCCTCTTTTCTATAACAGTTTCTTCCTTTTGTTGTAAAGTTTGTTTATGGCAGGGGACCACCAGATTGGCTTCGCTTTTTGGAGGAGAGCATCTTGGTTCTATTGGGGATGGCATGATTCATGCACGAGTGGATGTTCTTGTACAGTGCCTTAGTGTAGGATTCAGCAGTCGAACTTTCAGTTCCCGTCTGCATGGGTGTCATGAAGTTTATCACTTCTGACTTGAATAGCTTGAAGTTGGCTTTGGAGAAGTTTTTTATGGAGGTTTCTTTACTGGGGGGTGAGGGTGGGATGTGGATGTTGAGGGTGATTAGCTTATAGTTAGACTTGACCAACGAGGGGGTGACCATAGGTGTGGAGCATCGATTTCCCATGTTGGTAATGACCAGGTCTAGGATATTGGAGCCCCTGGTGGGACTATGGATTAGTTGATCTAGGGCATTGGAATTTATGAATTCCAAGAACCGTTGGCAAAGGTGTTGGTACACGAGTAGTTTTCCCAGTTAATGGCAGTTTAGCTGAAATCACCCAGTATTAGGGTGTTTGGTTGTATCTTAATATTTTCCAGTATGTTTAGAAAGGTGTAGTGAGAATCTTGGGGCATGGTGTGGCATCTGTAGCAAGCTACAATTTGGATTGCAGTCTTACCCAGTGTTAGTTGCAGCTGGAGAATTTCAGACGCATTGTGTTGGGCAACTAGCCTGGTGGTGTGAATATGGACACTCCTCCACCTTTAGTGTTTCGGTCCTGGTTTGTTGGCTGAAAAGTGAGGTAAGAGTTGTAGCCTAGTATTGCCGTGGTGCTGTCTGGAGCCTTGAACCAGGTCTCAGTTACTGCACAGATATTTATGTTCTCCATTTTTAGGAGTGCCTCAAGAGAGTGCATTTTGAGGTTTAGATTTCTAGCATTGAGTAGCGTTGCCTTCAGAATTTGCATGCTTTTACCTGTTACGGTGGTGGTTTTGTCCGTTGAACATTGCCTAAAAAAGGCACTATATGGGGTGGCAAGCGACTTAGCCAGTAACCTGAATCTCAGGGGCAACAGGTGCAGACCATCTCTGGCAAAGCATCGTGGTCTGTCAATTATGTCATCCCAGGCAGACAGATACTGGATCCCCTTTGAATGACACCAAAAGCTTAGCCAATTGTTGAAGTCTTATCATTTTGTCCTTGTATTGTGGTATAATTCTGGGCGAAGGCAGGATGCTACTCAGGGCTAGGGTCATACCTGCCTAGGCCACATGATTTGACTGCTCTTCCGTGTCTTCATGTAGTCCAGGGAGGCACGTCTCAAGTTATTCATTCCAACATGGACAATGACAGAGTCATATTTGTACTTGTGGAGTGACTTGAGTGCATGCATTATGTGGCGGATCCTGGCACCCAACAGGCAGCTGACTGTAATTTTCTCTCTCCTTGTTCAGCCTGGTGAATGGGATATCAGTGTGCCTGACTATAGAGTCACCTATGACTAAAGTGTTAGGTACGATGTCCTTCAAGGATGCATCTGCAGTCCTTACAAATGGGTAGTCCTGTCGTCAGGCAGCCCTTCGGTCGGCCGGATTCCAAAGTCTGGGTCTGGCTTCGGCTGGTGTCGCACTTCACCCGACGTCATAGCTGCAGTTTTTCGGGTATAAAGGCATCAGACGACGCCATCTTCCCCAGTCTTTCTTGCCGCGTGGCGCCCGAAGCAGAAGCTGTTCAAGTGCCGGTCGGTCAGAACCAGAGATTACTACCGAATACTACTTCGAAGACTTCTAAAAAGCTAAGTACCCCGTTGGGGACTCTTTCTTGCCTCAGCCGATGTCAGAAAAAGTGAATAACTTTAACTTGTGGGAAACAAATACCTCATAAAGATTTCCACTCTTACTGCTTACCTTGTTTAGGCCCAGACCACAACGTAGCAGCTTGTCTAGCCTGTGCTTCTTTTAACCGACGGACGCTTAGACGTCGGTCAGAATTTGCAGAACAGTTTTTCGGCTCTGATTTTGCTTATATCATGCTGTCGGACCCTCCGACTTCACAAATCACCAAAAAAACGCAGGGAAAAGGACCGACACTCGCGGTCTGCGGTTTCGGCCGAAACCGCGGTTAAGCCAACCACGAGTGTCTCGGTTTCGGCTGAAACCTAGCAAGCGGTTCTTCCCCCGGCCGAAAACATGCCTTCTACCGAGGCCTCTTCTAGCCTGGTGGAATCTGCTTCTGAAATCCAACCTTCTGTTGCGGTTTCTCAGGAATTATCAGACACTATTCCCTTGGATATTTCAACCCCTGCACGTGGAGCTGCTAGGCCTCCTGCAGCCATGTCTATTAAGGCCTTTGCCAGGGCTAAAGCAGCCAAAGCTTCAAAAACGGTGCCTGTTAAACCCCCCGCTCACAGGCCCAGCACCAGTTCCCATATGCTTTCTTTGGCTGAGGATCTCATTTCTTTAATTCGTGGATCCCAGCCTCATCCAGACAGGGCCTCTCATCCACCTCCAGAGAAGAGGCCTAGAGCAGAGCCCCCTGAGCCAGTATCCACAGATGACTCCTCTGATGATTCAGATCATACAGACCCTCCTGAGGCTCCTTATTCCCCTTACGAAGACTCTGATGCTGAAGAGTCCATTCCTTCAGCCTCTCCACCTGAGGAATTTTCCTTTGGGAAACCTTGCATGCTATGAGGGAACAATTTCAGTGGCAGGGCCAAGATTTCTCAGACTCCAGAAAAAGGCTTAGAACCTTTCTACATTTGCCACAGCATAGGCCTTTAGCTATACCTCCAGTTCTTTCTGTTGTAGATGATGCATTTAATGATGCTTGCACTGCTCCTGATTCATTACCTCCGGCCCTGCTAAGCCCGATAGGTTCTACAGGGTCCCGGACACTCATCACCATTTATACAAGGCTCCTTTTGCAGATCCAGAGACTATCTCCCAGGGCCCTAAAGCTGTAGCAACTACATCTACTAAAAAACCCCTCCCCTCTGAAAGGGAATCCAGATCCTTAGAGATGGGGTAAAAAAGTTTACACTTCTGCTACTTTGTCAGCTAGAGCTTTGAACTGCCAATTTCATATGATTCAATATCAAGAGTTTATGCTTGACCAGTTAACTAAAAAGCTGTCCTCTGAAGAATCTTTAGATAAAAAATATGTTCAGGAAATGGTACATAACATACAGCAGGTTAGTAACCATTCTTTAAAATGTGGCTATGATGCACTGGAGGCTTCCTTTAGATCAGCCATGACTGGCACAGTTATCAGGAGACATGCATGGTTGAAAGAGCAGGCATTACCAGACCATGTCAAATCCAAGCTTTTGGATGCACCCATGGACAAAGTCAATTTATTTGGTTCCCCTGCACAGCAGGTACTAAAGAAGATGGAAGACTAGGCAAAATCTGTACAAACAGTGAAAGATTTCTTACAGGTTCAACCTCCAAGGTTTAGCAGGAACTGGCCCTCCAAAAATTGGTCCTTTCCGGACTTCTCTAAGACACAGAGAGGCAGGAATAGGCGTTCAAGAGGCAGAAACCAATCCAGGGGTGCCTACAGGGGACGCCAGTGGCAAGGTAACAACCAGCGAGGCACGGACGCAGCCACCACCACTACAACAACACAATCACAGTGACTTGGATGTGGCACCGCCTACCAGGGAACAACTGGAAACACCCTTAGGCGGAAAGCTAACCTTATTTTCAAAGAACTGGCATTGCATCACAAGGGAAAAATGGATTTTGCAAACTATAGACCAAGGTTACAGGTTCCATTTCCATACTCTACCAGGAAAGAGAGGAATGCCAAACCTACCACCTACTCAAAGGGCAGAAGCTCTAAAGCAAATATCTCAATTATTAAGAATGAGAGCTGTGGAAAAGGTACCATCTATGGAACAAGGAAAGGGATTTTACTCCAGACTCTTCCTGGTACCAAGAAAAGAGAGCAAATGGAGGCCTATTCTCGACCTGTCCACTTTAAACACATTCCTCATTGTTCCAAAATTCAAAATGCTGACCCTACAGCAGCTTCTTCCCATGCTGGGCAAGGAGTCTTGGCTGGTAACTCTAGATCTCAAGGAGGCATACCTGCACGTCCCCATATGACCAATTTGCAGAAGATACCTCAGATTTCTTGCAGGATCAGAGCATTATCAATTCTCAGCATTGCCCTTTGGCTTATCTACTGCGCCCAGAGTGTTCACGAAATGCCTGGCATCAGTAATTGCTCATTGCAGACTTCAGGGGATCCAAATTTATCCCTACCTGGACGACTGCCTGATTCAAGCGGACAACAAAAGCAAGCTAACAGAAGACTTACAAAGAGTCATTTACCTACTGCAAGCCCTGGGATATACAGTCAATATAAAAAAGTCAAGGCTGACTCCATCCCAAAGAATAACTTTTCTGGGTGCAGAGCTGGACACATCAAAACAAATGGCATTCCTAACTGCAGAAAAGAAAGAGCAACTACCTCTCTACTTCTTGGCATTAACAAAGCAGAAACATCTAACTGCAAGAAAAGTACTGCAAGCCCTAGGCTTCATGGCATCCTACATAATTCTGGTCCCTCATGCCAGACTGCATATGAGAAAGCTACAGTGGTACCTAAAGAATTTGTGGTCCCAACACAAGCACAGCCTAGAAACCAAAATTCCAATAATCCCATGCCTGAAACAAGAGTTCCTATGGTGGGCTCAGGCCTGTCAATCAAACAAAGGATTGCCCTTCTGCAACAGTCAACCAAGCCAAACCATCACGACAGATGCCTCAGACCTCGGTTGGCTGGACAAGTGCATACAAGGCTTATGGACTCAAGACCAGCTGCGCCTGCACATAAATCTAAAGGAAATGCTGGCAGTAAAATTGGCAATCCAGTCATTCAGACCATTTCTCCAAGAAGGTCAGTTGATGATAAGGACAGACAACACTACAGTTATGTGGTACATCAACAAACAGGGAGGCACACACTCATATCCTCTATGCCGGCTGGCACTGGACCTATGGGATGTGGCTCTGAGCTACAACATTCAGTTACAAGCAATTTTTGTACCGGGAAAAGAAAACATTCTAGCAGACATATTAAGCAGAACTACCACAGATGCCCACGAATGGATGCTGCATCCGGACATCTTCAAAGCCATCACAAGAGAATGGGGATTACCACAAATAGACTTATTTGCATCCCCACTCAATCACCAGCTAAAGAAATTCTGCACAAGGACGTACCACCCACTTGCTTGGAAGGTGGACTCTCTATCTTTCAGTTGGAAAAACCTGACAGCTTATGCATTCCCACCACTTCCTTTGATGCACAAGGTGCTTTTGAAGATCAAAGAGGAACGTCCAAGGATCATTCTGATAGCTCCAGACTGGCCAAGACAACATTGGTACCCATTGCTGAGGAGCATGTCTCGGGAACAAATATGGCCACTGCCCCTGATCCCATTGCTGTTAACACAGAACAACTACAACATCCTGCATCCAAACCTGAAAACTCTGCAGCTAACTGCCTGGAACATTACATAAGAACAATTAACCCAAATTTATCCCAAAGGGTTAAAGACATAATCCTTGAGGCTCGTAGACCTTCAACAAGAAAGAATTATGCAGCAAAATGGAAAAGATATCTCATTTGGAGTACTGCAAAAGGAGAAGATGTGGCACTGGTAAACATAGCCAACATCCTTGAGTACTTGGCAGAGCTCTTCCATGCAGGCCTGTCCTATTCTTCCATCAAGATACATGCATCAGCTATTTCAGCAGAATACAGCTTGGATCCTCCTGTCTTCTCTCATCCTCTGCTCAGACAGTTTCTGAGAGGAATTAAAAATGTAAAACCTCCCAGGAAACCACCATTGCCAGCATGGGACTTTAACTTTGTGCTAGAAAAATTGACACTTCCCCCTTTCGAACCAGCAGCAACAGCAGAATTACAATACTTATCCTGGAAGACTGCTTTCCTGCTGGCAATCACCTCGGCAAGAAGGGTCTCTGAACTACAGGCATTAATGGCAGTGCAACCCTTCCTGATCTTCCATCAAGATAGAGTGTCCATGAGAACAAATCCCACATTTATGCCTAAGGTGGTATCCAGAGTGTCTTTAAATCAGGCTATCCACCTACCTACATTCTTCCCCAACCCACAGAACAGGGGAGAAAGACTGTTGCATACCTTGGATGTACGTAGACAATTACGCTACTACCTGGACAGGACCAAGTCCAATAGAAAAACTGACCAGCTTCTCGTAGCATATGCAACAGGAAAGGAAGGAAAACCAATTTCAAAACAGACAATCTCAAAATGGATAGGAAATTGCATTAGATTTTGTTACTCCTACCATGGAAAGAAAACTCCAGAGAACATCAGGCCTCACTCCACAAGGGCTACAGCCACTACCACAGCTTTCTTCACGAGTGGCTACCAAGGACATTATAGAGGCTGCTACTTGGACCTCCGTGCATACATTTGCCAAGCATTACAATTTACCTTTATACTCTAGATCCCGAGCAGGTTTTGCCACTGCTGTTTTGCAAGGGATCCTAACTACACCATAATCTCTACTTTTTTCCTCTTCCCCTAGTTTAGCTATGGTATTCTACCCATTTGTAAGGACTGCAGATGCATCCTTGAAAGACATAGTACAGTTTTGTACCTACCATAAATGTAGATGTCCGATAGGAATGCATCTGTAGTCAGGATTACCCACCCACCTTCCCCTCTGTGGTACTCCTAGGGTATTTGCCATCCTTCAGCTAGCTTGGGGATCTATTATGGTGTATTTGTTTGTATATATGTACATACATGCTTATTTTATGTGTTTGCTCTCTACTATTTGGAAACATTGGCATTTATCCAAATTTAGCCATCCAAGAGGGCACCTGGCATCTAGGGCAAGAAACACTGAGGAAGATGGCGTCGGCTGATGCCTTTATACCCGAAAAACTGCAGCTATGACGTCGGGTGAAGTGCGACACCAGCCGAAGCCAGACCCAGACTTTGGAATCCGGCCGACCGAAGGGCTGCCTGACGACAGGACTACCCATTTGTAAGGACTGCAGATGCATTCCTATCGGACATCTACATTTATGGTAGGTACAAAACTGTACTTTGTCTTGCCTTAGGGGCATGTATTAGTCCCACAAATTCCATTTATTTCTGTTCAGTTTGCTCCTTCGCTTTTCTGAAGATCCTACACCCAGCACCCAGTTCTTTTCTCTTATACTCTGTACTTCAGTTGCAGTTGATTTAGTTTTTTTATTTATGTTTAGCAGCCAGTAGCATTTAAAATTAGTAAGGCGTTGCTATCTTTGGGCAACACAGAGCCTCTGTCTCAGCTTAAAAGAATAATTTCCTTAGTTACAGCCATTGCATCTCCTGCATTTCTGACCAAAATTCTTTAGGTAACTTAAAAAAAAATGCAAAATAATGTTCCCAGTTAACCTCCAGCATTTGCTGTTATCTGTAGAAAAATTCTCTGAAATATGCTTGGGTATAAAAATCTACTGTCACTTCCAAGCAAAAATCCTAACCTTTCTGAACTTTGCATATTTGAAAGCATTACAGAAGTAAGAGCACTGTTCCTTTGTGTATTGCTTTTCTATTCATTTTATCCCATCTTTTCTATCCTCTTATGGGTCTTAAAGTTGTCCTTGTATTGTTTTATATGCCCTTCTAGTTATCCCAATAACAGCAACATCTGTTCTAAACTCAGAAAACATCTCAGAGCTTGTCTTTCACTTCACACCCCCATCTTTTCATTTGCCTGTACTTTTTTAACAATCCCTGGTATGAAGGTACACGCTGACCAGCAGTCCAGACTTCAGCTTGGCCTCATCCCACACTGTTACCTTTCTGCCTCTGGTTGTTTGCTTCCAATACATTGGTTGCCTTGGCTAATTTTCTCCAGTAAATTCACTACCCTCTTGCCTATTTTCTGTATCTCTACTTGCACTCATCCCTATTTGGTAAAATCTTCTTTTTCTATTTACATGTTGGCTAAGTTCTTAGAATATTATTTTACTGCTTTACGAATATAATATGTATGGCGGTAGTGGTTCTCCATAATGACCACCTTTAAAATTTTACTCTCCTTAATTTTCAAATTTTTCCTCGTAGTTTGGTATATTAACTTCTGCTTATGCTATGTATAGAAACATATCTGGTAACTGTAAACAACCTTGGATGGGGGTAGTAAATGTTTCCCATTTTACTCTTGCCTTTCCCATCCCAAATAAATTCCTTCAACTGTTAATTTTTGTCTACAGCTTCTCTAGTTAATCAAAAAATATGCTTGCCACGTATATAAAACTATAGAGAGTAAAACATTTTCACTGCTTGTCTTTTACCGTCCTCGGCTGCCATAATAGAATCCTTATTAATCCGTACATCTAAATACTTTATCCTGTCATGTCCCCATAAATGAGTATTGCTGAACCAATTCGTGTGAGGTGCATAGTTTACTACTGTAACATTTGCTTTATCTTCATTTATTCTGTATACTGAAAAGACTTCAAGTTCCCTTAGTGATTCATAGGTTCATACTATGAATCACTATCTGCCCTAGGGCATTTATAAGCCTAGCCAGAATGTGTTTGGCTTTCGCCACCCATTTTAAATTTATTTTGCTATGCCCTTTTTCGAGGTTAGTATACTGTGCCTCTGTCTGTCTAACAGTGACACAGAAGTGATACCCGGGGTAAACCTACGATCTCCCATCCACTCATCAAGATTCCTCTTGAAGAGAGTCAATGAGGGACTCTGCCTAACCTGGACTGGGATTTTATTCCAGAGTGAAGGGAGCCTCTGGGTTATGAATCTGTCCCTCCAGCATGTCCTATTTATTTCAATGCTGAGGTTCAATTCTCTCGAGCACGTAGCTCGATGGGATTTGGATTTTCTGAGGTGCAGCATGTCCATTAATTCCGGGTTGGACATGGCTTTATACGTCAGGCACAGATCGCCTCTGAGCAGGCGGTATGCCACTGAGTAGAGCTGGAGTTTCTTTAACCGGGCAGCATATGGCATCTGTTTGAGCCCTTTGATCCTCTTGGTGAGGTACTTTTGGGGTCTTTCCAGTTGCTGCAGGTGTCTGGTAAGGTACATCCCAAAAGGGGGCATTGTACTCAATTATGGGCCTGATGAGGGATGAGTAAAGAGGCACGATGACCTCCCCTGATCTAGATGTGAATCCCTTCATGATTAGGTGGGCTATATAAAATGTTTTTCTAACCACTTTGGCCACGTGGTTGTCAAATGAGAGATTGCCATCAACTTGGGTCCCCTGGTCCCTAATTACTTCTTGTGTACTTAATGGATTACCACCTATGTGGTAATTTGTGGGCACTTTGTTTTTGCCAAAGGGGATGACTATACACTTTTTGGCATTTAGCTTGAGGCCATGGCTCTGGCACCAGTTGTCTGTTTCTATGAGGCCCTTTTGGAGGATGCTTGTGTCGACTGGAGAGTCTATTATGACGCCCAGTTTACAGTCATCTGCGAACTTGGTCAGCCACAGTCCTTCCGTGTTGGCCTGTACCTCCAAGAAATATATACTGAACAAGAGATGTCCCAGGACTGAGCCTTGTGGGACACCACTTGTAACTGGTTTGGAGTCTGACATGGCTCCAGCAATTCTAACCTTGTGGGTTCTGTCCTTGAGCCAGTTTGCAATCCATCTAGTGACATAGGGGTTTATATTTAAGCTGGTGAGCTTATCTATAATGCCCGAGTGGGGTATTGTATCGAAGGCTTTTGCGAGGTCCAGGTAGGCTGTGTGAACCACCTTCCCCTCGTCGATGGCCTTGGTGACTGTTTCAAAGAAATCAACCAGGTTTAAGAGGCAGGATCTGCCCTTAACAAAGCCGAACTGGGTAGGATCCAGTGTCTGTAGGTCCCCAATATCTTTATTTATGAGGTCCATGATGATCCTTTCCATAGCTTTGCAGACCAAGCTAGTCAGGCTTATGGGGCGATAGTTTCCAGGATCTGTTGAGGCACCACCTTTATGGAGAGGGACCACTGTTGCTGTACGCCACTCTTTGGGCACATATCCTATAGTAAGGCTGAGATTGAACAGTAGTTTTATGTTTGGGTTTAGCTCTTCTTGGAGTTCATGTAGGATGCAGCCGGGACACCGTCTGGTCCCATTGATCCTCTGTTTTTGCTTTGGAGAGGGCGGCTCTTACCTGAGCATCTGAGATGTCAGGGGGGCAGCACTCTGCTGGGATAGATATTTGCCCTTGTGGTGGGGAGGGGGGTGGGGGGAGTTTGCGCTGAACCGGTCAGCTAGGATGTTAGCAATGTCTGTGGGTTCAGTGTATTTTTTTGTCATTTTGGACTAATTCTGAGCATATCTGGGAATTACCACCCAGGTTCCTAACATAACTAAAGAAAGCCTTGTGATTATCCTTAGTGTTCTGTGCAATTTTTCTCTCGAAGCTGGCCTTAGACAATTTTATGAGTGCCCGTAGTTTTTTGCTAATACTGATCAGTGATGCTTTCCCTTTTTGGGATTTTGCTCTATCATTTAGTGGCTTCCTCCTTCTATTGTATAGTTTGTTTATGGCTGGGGTCCACCAGACAGGACGTCTGCCTTTGGAGGATTGGGTCTTGGTTTTATTTGGGATCACATGATCCATGCATTCCTGAAGGTGTTCATAGAATGCGTTTATAAAGGATTCTGCGGTCTGGGCCGTATTTTCCACAGGCCCGGGGGCTTTGAAGGATTCCACCTTGGTTTTGAGGAGTGTGAAATTTGCTTTAGAGAAGTTTTTCACTGTGGTTTTCTGGGCAGGGGGTGGGGTCGGGATGTGAATATCCAGTGAGATTAGTTTATGGTCTGATCTTACCAGTGAGGGATACACTTCTGGTCTGGAGCATAGAGTCCCCATGTTGGTGATGATCAGGTCCAGTATGTTTTCCTCTCTTGTGGGAGTGGTAACAAGTTGTTCCATAGCATTTGAGTTTATAAATTCTAGGAACCTTTGAGCTAGGGTGTTGGAGCTAGAGTAATGCTCCTAGTCTAAGTTTGGGTAGTTGAAGTCGCCCAATATAATGGTGTTTGGAGAGACCTTCATATTTTCCAGTGTTCTCAGAAAGGCCGAGTGGGGTTCCTGGGTTTGGGAGGGTGGTCTGTAGCAGGCTATAAACTGGAAGGCAGTTTTACCCACTGTTAGTTGCACATGGATAGTCTCTGATGCTTCGTGCTTTGCCACCAACCTGGAGGTGTGGGTATCTTTGAATATCATTACTCCCCCTCCTTTTGTGGTTCGGTCCAAGTTTTGGGGCCGAAAAGCATGGTATGAGGTATAACCTGGTAGTGCTGGGGTGCTCTCAGGAGCCCTGAACCAGGTTTCTGTTACTGCACAGATATCGATGTTCTCCATGCTAAGGAGAGTTTCGAGTGCGTGCATCTTGAGGTTTAGACTTCTGGCGTTTAGTAGCATTACCCTTAGTTTCCTATCCCTTGTGATACCTATGGAGGTGGGTTTGTCTTTTGAGCCTTGCCTAAAAAAGGCACTATGGGGGTAGCAAGAGCCTTTGCCAATATCCGAAAGCCCAGGGGTGACAGGTGCAAGCCGTCCCTAGCGAAGCATCATGGCTTGTCGAGCATATCATCCCAAGCTAACAGGCATTGGATCCCCTTTGAATGACACCAGTACTTAAGCCAATTGTTGAAATTGATCATCTTGTCTTCATATTGTGGCATCATTCTTGGTGAGGGTAAGATGCTACTCAAGGTCAGGGTCATACCGGCCTGGGCTACATGCTCAGAGAGCTCCTTTATGTCTCTTTTCATGTAGTCCAGGGAGGTACGTCTCAGGTCATTCACACCAGCATGGACAATGACCGAGTCATATTTGTACTTGCCTTGGAGTGACCCGAGTGCTTGTGTTATGTGGCGGATCCTAGCGCCCGACAGGCTGTTCACCGTGACCCTCTCTTTGTTCAGCCTGGTGAGTGGGACGTCAGTGTGCCTAATGATAGTCACCTATTACAAGTGTATCAGGTGTGTTGTTTAGTCTTAAGGGCTGTGACTGTTCGTCACACTGGCTTTGTGAGATATGTGTTGCACGTGTTTTGTTTTGGGGTAGCGGTTGCTTGGGTGTCTGCTTTGGAGCTCTCTGCTGCTTAGGCAGATCTTTATTTAGAGCCTCAGAGTATGTTTTTGTGTGATTGTGTTTGGTTTGTTGTTGTGGTAGGTCTATGTGAGACTGGAATTGTAGTGAGTGTGGTTTCCTTCTCCTCCTGACTGGTTATGCCAGTACTGAGTTGAGAGAGCTTAGCCTCCAGTTTGGCTATATGGTTGCATCTCTCACATGTGTTTGGAATTTGTTGGGAGGAGGAGAGGGTTGTCTGTGTACATGAGGCAGTTGTAACATTGCCTCAAGATTCCCAGGTTCTCCAGCTGGACCGGAGAGGAGATTGACAACTGACCTTTGGACATGCTAGAATAATATTGGGAATTCCTTAATAATTGAAAACAAGGGCCAGTGGGGAGTGAGGGTGTAGTGCTTTTAATTTTTAGTGCTGACTTATATAATTGCTTTAGCGTGCAAGTGCCAGGTAACTTAAGTGCAATGTGTTACAGGTAACTTAAATGCAAAAACGACAAACAGTAACTTTCTTTCAAGTGAAACAAGGAAATAAGTACAGTAAGCAATGCAGATATCACTAGTGATCCACAGAAGCGCTGAGAAGCCGCGTATTAGGTGGAATTGGCGTTTCAGGGAAATAAGAAGCATATAAACAAAGCTAGATTCAGCAGGCCTGGATCTAGTCTATGCTACAGCAAACAAGGTGTACCAATTTCAGTAAGATACAGTTCAAATATTCAGGCACTATAAACCTTTAACCAGAAATTCCCAGCTCAGAAGGGCAGAGTCCAGCCTCTTCTCCCACAAGAGTGCAGACCACGAACCTTCTTAATGTAAAATAACTGGCCTGAAGCCCAAGTGCCTAAACCAGAACTAATACACTTTAAGAATAACAGACACTGGGCTCTCAATCAGCAGTTCCCAACTTAGAAGGATGAAAGCTACCTGTCCTGCCACCACAGTGCATGCCACAAACCTCCCTAATGTAAAACTATTGGTCTGAAGCACAAGTGCTTAATCCAAAAGACTTGGAATGATAGCTACACTTTAATCAAGTTACTACCAAGCAGTAATAAATACAATTGAATACTTTAGAGAATGCCTGGACTAGTGCTCAAGTTACACAAACAAAGCTAGATCCAGCAGGCCCAAATCCAGTCTATGCCGCAGCAAACAAGGCGCACCAACTTCAGTAAGAAGCAGTTCAGATATGCATGCACTATAAGCCTTTAACCAGAAATTCCCAGCTCAGAAGGGCAGAGTCCAGCCTCTCCTCCCACAAGAGTGCAGACCACGAACCCTCTTAATGTAAAATAACTGGCCTGCAAGCCCAAGTGCTTAAACCAGAATTAATACACTTTTAGAATAACAGACACTGAGCCCTCAATCAGCAATCAGCAGTTTCCAACCTAGAAGGATGTAAGCTACCTGTTCTGCCACTACAGTGCAGACCACAAACCCTCTCAGTGCAAAACAACTGGTCCGAAGCCCAAGTGTTTAAACCAAAAGTCTTAGAATGAGTTACACCAAGCAGTAATAAATACAATTGAGTACTTTTAAGATGATGCAAAAGTAAAATAAAGTAGGTAGAAACACAAGTACAATAAAAGCAGATGAAATTTTTTTTTTTTTTTCTGAACAAGTGCTGAGATCAAAGAAACAGATTTGAGTGCTGAAACTAGAAAACTGGCTAGTTATAAGAAAAAAAACTAAGCTAGAAGGCTTCCCTCCAACACAGAAGGGCTTGGGGGCTCAGAAGCCTACAAATAGTCTATACCACTTAACAGGAAAGGCAGGAAACAAGCTTAATTTTTTTTTCTGTTTCCCAGATGCTCTCTTTGTACACAGTAGGAGTGCCTGAAATCAGAATATGATCTCACTGCACTCAGTTGAGTGAGCAAATGAGATGGGCCCAGAAGGAGTATCCAAACACAAATTTACAAGAGGGGCGGGCAGATGTTCTTCATCCCACATTGCTGCAGTCCTAACACTTGGGTAGTCCGCTGTCCCAGTCGGCCCGAATACCAAAGTATATGGCTGACGTCGGTCAAGGCGCATTAGTCTGACGTCAGGGTACAAATGCGCATGACCGACGTCATATCCTCAGTCTTTTTTGCCGCATGGTCCGATGCAGAAGCAGTTTTGCGAGTGCAGGTTGGCGTTCTGAAATTTTCTGAAGTCGGAGTTTCAGACCGAATCAAAGTTGGCTAAGTACCCGTTGGGAATATTTTGGTTTTTCTTGCCTCAGTATTTAACCGGATGTCAGAAAAAGTGAATAACTGTATTTCTTGTGGGAAACAGATACCTCATAGGGATTATCATACCTTGTGTATACCTTGCTTAGGGCCTGAGCACGACGTTGTTGGATGTCGCTCTTGTGCTAGATTTAACAAACGCACTATAAAGAGAAGATTAGACTGTGCCAGGTTAGTTTTTGGGAAGCGTTGTAATTATAAAATGCCGTCGGATGCTCCGACGCCCGCTTCGTCCAAAAAGCGCAAGGACAAATCAGCAAAGCCTAGGTTGGAAGAACCGTCTGTCCCGGACGTCGGTTCTTTAGAGGGCTCGGTGGAGCCGGAGGTTCTGCCAGAAGTCTCTTTGCAGTCTCAGGGAGAGACTTTACTGTTACAGGATGTTTCCTCTCAGGAGGTAGGCCAGGCTGAGGGGGCTTCTCAGGTAGCTGTTCTCCCCTCCCTTCCTAAGGTGGTTAGGCCCTCCCCTTCTGTTTCCAAGGCTTCTTCGAGAGGCAGGCCAGGTTTTACTTCAGTGGGGGTTTCTCCTAGTTCTTCAGGGTCTCTGCCTAAGAAACATATGCTTAAAATGGCAGAAGATTTAATTACTATGATTAGAGGTTCTATGCCCTCTCCTGATAAGAGGCCTAGGGTGGAACCTGAGCTTGAGAGTTTTGAGCAGTGTTCGGAGGCTTCTGAGTCTTCGGCTGAAGACTTACAGGAGTATCCTCCTTATTCTGATTCTGATGTGGATGATTCTACTCCTTCGGCTTCTCCTCCTGAGGATTTTTCTTTTTCAAAGACTCTTCATTCCATGAGGGAACATTTTAAATGGGAAGGACAAGATTTCTCTGATTCCAGGAAGAGGCTTAGGGAATTTTTGTTTTTACCCCAGCATAGGCCTTTAGCTATACCTCCTGTTCTGGATGTGGTGGAAGATGTTTTTGCAGAGGCTTCCCTGAACCCTGATTCTTTGCCTCCTGCCCCAGTTAAACCGGACAGGTATTATAGGGTGCCTGAAGCTCATAAGTATATTTTTAAGAGTCCTAGGGCAGACCCAGAAACTGTTTCTCAGGGGCCTAAAGGTAACGCTTCTGTTGTTAAAAATCCTGTTCCTCCTGATAAAGAGGCAAGGGCTTTGGATAGATGGGGAAAGAAAGTGTATACTTCTTCCACTTTAGCCATGAGGGCTTTGAATTGCCAGTTCCACATGTTAAAATATCAAAATTATCTCCTTTCACAATTGCAGTCTAAGGTGGATGCTCTGGCGGAAGGTATTGAGTGTAAAGAGTTGCAGGATTTAGTTCATGTGTCTGAACAGGTGGGTAAACATTCCTTGCAATGTGGTTTTGATGCTGTGCAGGCCTCTTCGAGGGTGGCTGCCACTGGTTCTGTTCTTCGCAGGCACGCCTGGCTGAGGGATCAGAATTTAGCTGAGCATGTTAAGACAAGGATTTTGGATGCTCCGTTACAGTCTGATGTGTTGTTTGGTTCACCTGTGGAAGCAGTTTTAAAGAAAATGGAGGACAAGGCTAAGTCTATGCAGACTGTTAAAGATTTTTTGCAGGTTCAGCCCCCGAAGTTTAGTAGAAATTGGCCTACTAAGGGATGGACATATCCTTCTTATGATTCTCAGTCTAGGGGTAGGTCTAGACGTGGTAGGGGCAGAGCTCAAGGTTCTTTTGGGCCTAGAACAGGGAGTTCACCTGCTCAATCTTCTGGTGAGGGCAGGGGTCAGTCCTTTTGTAAACAGACCCAATGACCTGCCTTTTCAGCTGCCAGTGCTTTCTCGTCTGGCAGCACCTTTGGGAGGAAGGCTGGCACTTTTCAAAGAAAATTGGAGTTTAATTACCCAGGACAGATGGGTATTGGATATCATTCACCACGGTTACAGGTTTTATTTCCATACCTTGCCTCCTTTCAAAGGCATGCCAGACATTCCTCCTCTACAAAGAAAAGAGGCTCACAAGCAAATTTCTCTGTTACTCCAAATAGGGGCTATTCAGCGGTTCCTGTGCCAGAAAGGGGCCTAGGATTTTATTCTCGCCTGTTCCTAGTACCAAAGAAGGGGAACACGTGGAGACCAATTTTGGATTTATCTATCCTCAACACTTATCTGGACATTCCCAAGTTCAAAATGTTGACGTTACAACAGCTTTTACCTCTACTGGGCAAAGATCACTGGATGGTAACTTTAGATCTCAAGGAGGCTTACCTTCATGTGCCTATCAGACTAAGTTGCAGGAAGTATCTGCGTTTTCGAGCTGGGAATTCCCATTATCAGTTCTCTGCATTGCCCTTTGGCTTATCTACTGCCCAGAGTATTCACAAAAGTTCTGGCTCCAGTGATAGCTTACTTCAGGTTAAAAGGAATACAAATCTATCCTTACTTGGACGACTGCCTGATTCTGGCTCAAGAAAAGGAAGACCTTTTACAGCATTTGGAATATGTGATAGCAGTGCTAAGATGCCTGGGGTATTCTGTGAACGAAATAAAGTCCAGTCTAGTACCCTCTCAAGACATGTGCTTTCTGGGTGTGAGACTGAATACAGCAACCCAGATGGCCTTTTTAACCCCGGACAAACAAAAGAATCTTTCCCTGTACTTCCATCAACTATCTCTTCAGTCCGGGCTGACTGCAAGGACAGTCCTTCAAGCCTTAGGGTTCATGGCATCTTGTATTCTGGTGCTTCCCAATGCCAAACTGCATATGAGGAAGCTGCAATGGTACCTCAAAATGTATGGACACAGCACTGCCAGGATTTGGACACTGTCATTCAAATAATACCTTGCATTCAAAAGGAATTTTTGTGGTGGGCTCAGGAATGTCACCTAAACAAG
Organism: Protopterus annectens; assembly: GCF_019279795.1. Lineage (NCBI taxonomy): Eukaryota > Metazoa > Chordata > Ceratodontiformes > Protopteridae > Protopterus > Protopterus annectens. The sequence continues at coordinate 414,416,788 of NC_056729.1, forward strand.
GGACTCTCTGTGACCCGGCCAGAGGCGAGTCAGATTCTAACGACAGATGCCTCAGACATAGCTTGGGAGCTCATCTGAATGGAAAGTGGATACAAGACAAGTGGCCTGCCAGACTACAGCATCTACATATCAACATGAAGGAGATGTTAGCAGTCCAGTTTGCATTAATGGCTTTCAAGGAGTTACTTCTTCCAGGGCAGGTGTTGATTCTAACAGACAACACAACTGTCATGTGGTACATCAACAAACAAGGGGGAACACATTCTTATCCTCTATGCAGGCAAGCAATGATTTTATGGGAGACTGCGCTCAGCTTGCAACTAACTCTTCAGGCAAGGTTTCTCCCGCCAGCACAGAACTCCTTAACAGATCTCTTAACCAGACAAATCATAGATCCGCACGAGTGGAAACTGGATCTTCATGTATTTGAGAATTGACAGTGTCATGGGGAACTCCAGACATAGATCTGTTCGCTTCTCCACTAAACCACCAGCTGCCAAAGTTTTGCACAAAAAGGTTTCATCACACAGCTTGGAAAGTGGATGCTCTTTCTTTCAGTTGGAAAAATCTTCATGTGTATGCCTTTCCACCTCTGCCTCTTCTCCCAAAGGTACTCCTAAAGGTCAGACAAGACAAGCCAAGGATGATTTTAATAGCTCCAGATTGGCCTCGGCAACACTGGTACCCATTACTGAGGAGTCTGGTAAGGAAGCCTCCATGGCCTTTACCTTTGATTCCACACCTATTGTCTCAGAGGGACGGTCATCTACTCAATGTCAAGCTTCACTCTCTTCATCTGACAGCCTGGCATATTCTGTTTTGAAACACAGCAGGTCTCGACTTCCTCAACAAGTTTTGAATGTGATTATGGAAGCCAGAAGACCTAGTACAAGGAAAGTGTACTCAGAAAAATGGAAGAGATTTTTATTTTGGAGTGCAGCAAAGGATTTGGAGGTTTCTGAGCCTAATTTGAGTGTGGCTCTTCAATATCTTACTGAGTTATTGGACAAAGGTTTGTCTTTCTCTTCCATTAAGATTCATGCTGCAGCAATTTCAGCTCACTATGATTGTGACCCACAATTGTTTTCTCATCCTTTGTTCAATCAATTTTTTAGAGGGGCAAAGAATATAAGACCCCCACGTAGAGCTCCTACTCCTGCTTGGGATCTCAATTTTGTGTTGGAGAAACTTACTCTACAACCTTTTGAGCCTGCGGCTACTGCTGAATTGAAATACTTGTCATGGAAGACTGCTTTTTTGTTGGCCATTACTTCTGCAAGAAGGGTTTCTGAATTGCAGGCCCTTATGGTGGTTGAGCCTTTTTTGATTTTCCATAAGGACAGGGTATCATTACGTACTAATCCTTCCTTTATGCCTAAGGTGGTTTCTAGTGTGGCTTTAAACCAAACTATTCATTTGCCTACTTTTTATGCAGATCCCCAAAATAAGGGGAAAAGATTTTGCACACTTTAGATGTACACAGGCAGTTGCGTTATTATTTAAGCAGGACTAAGGATTTTAGGCAGTCTCAGCAGTTGTTTGTTTCTTTTGCTTTGAGTTCTCAGGGCAAGCCTGTGTCAAAACAAACTATTTCTAAGTGGATTGGGTTTTGCATTACATTTTGTTATTCCCATCATGGCAAGGAGATTCCAGCTGGGATTAGGCCTCATTCCACTAGGGCTACTGCCACTTCAACAGCATTTCTAAGGGGGGTGGCAACTAAGGATATTTTGGAGGCAGCTACTTGGAGTTCAGTGCATACTTTCTCTAAGCACTACCACCTTCCTCTCTACTCTAAATCCAGGGCTGGTTTTGCCACGGCTATTTTGCAGGGTATGTTGACAGCTCCTGCTTCCTTATGATTTGCCAGCCTCCCTTACCTCTGCTTTGGGATTCTACCCAAGTGTTAGGACTGCAGCAATGTGGGATGAAGAACATAGTACAGTTTTGTACCTACCATAAATGTAGATGTTCGAAGATCCACATTGCTGCAGTCCAATTTACCCTCCCTCCTTCCCCTCTGTGTTTAGGGGTGGTTGTGTGGGTGGGGTTGTACCTTTGTAAATTTGTATATATTGTATATATTTTGGGTACAAGTGTGTTTGGTGTTTTTTGGTTTTGGCCTTATCTTGTTAGGGTCTTCTGACATCTGGGGCAAGAAAAGACTGAGGATATGACGTCGGTCATGCGCATTTGTACCCTGACGTCCTGACGTCAGACTAATGCGCCTTGACCGACGTCAGCCATATACTTTGGTATTCGGGCCGACTGGGACAGCGGACTACCCAAGTGTTAGGACTGCAGCAATGTGGATCTTCGAACATCTACATTTATGGTAGGTACAAAACTGTACTTTTTAAGGCCACTAACTGAAGAGCAGAGTCAAAACTTCCAGTTCAGTTAATATTCCTGCAACACACAGTTAAAATCAATTTAAATACTGTATTTTTTTGAAAAAATTGCAGATAAAGGTACTTAAATTCTCTTATACGTCCAGTTGAATACAGCAAGTTCTTAGCCGGCCAAAGCTGAGGTTTTTAAGCAGAAAATATTTCACACTGTACTACTTAAATAGGCAAGGACAGGAAATCAAAGAATGTGGCTACCTCCACACCTGTAATTACTAGCAAATAACAAAATTCAGCAAACACTGACTAACTTCCAGTTCAGTTAATATTCCTGCAATACACAGTTAAAATCAATTTAAATACTGTATTTTTTTGAAAAAAAAGTGCAGATAAAGGTACTTAAATTCTCTTATACGTCCAGTTGAATACAGCAAGTTCTTAGCCGGCCAATTCACAACACCAACATTCCTTTTTCATAATGTGGTCTGAGAATGAGCAAATGGGAAGTGTAACACCCCTGCTTTAGTTCTCTTTTTTTCTAACCTTGCTTGCTTGTTGAAGAGCAAATTAAATTTTAGGTTGATTTAAGTATTTTTTGTGGATAATTTTAATTCCACAATCCTTAGTAGAGTCAGAAATCAATTTACCTAGCTTTAATCTGTGATCAGATTTTGATTTGGGTATTTCCATGAATTTTGTTTGTATACATACATGCCCAAATACTTAATATAGATAATTCCCTGCCTTAACAGCTGTGATAAAACATGGATGTTTGACAGTTTTTTGGGCATCTTTTGGTTGGGGATGGAACTTTTTGGGAGTCAGATCATCACAATTGATCTGTGTGTTTATGGCAAACAATGGAGTGTTCCACAGATGCCTTTATTTTCTGTAATACTTCTTTTGGGAGATGCTAAAAAAATATTATAATAGACCAATTACCCCCCCCCCCCTGCCCACTCTTGAGCAGCTGATAAAACCAGGTAACAGTTTACCTGTGAGAAATCTGTCCAGTGCAGCTGTGGTACAACCTGGTCTGGGAGGGCCACCTCTTGTGTGTTGTATCCACACTGAGAGAGCAGTTTTTTATATGAGCTTTCTTTCCCAAGAAAGGTAAGATGGACTTAACTGTGTCTGATGCAGATTTAGCATTGCCCAGATGTTCGGCTAACTCATATTATTCTAAGTGAGTTTCTTGAGGTAAATTCAATATTTATTACTTTTTTCCTGTGTTCCCTATTACAAGGTATGAATTTTAATAATGTGCGATATAATGTAATCGTACAGCTCCATGAAATCAGCTTGTAACATTTTTAACACCACTTTTTTTTAGCGCCTTTATTAAATTGTCACTTAAGATGTCGACAAATGTACAAAATGAATTGTACGTTTCCAGTTACATACATTATACATCACTTTTATTCTTTTTTTATAACTGTCATCAGTCTAGCATTACATGAACTGCTCAATTTCTGCCTTCCTTTAAACCCCCCCCTCCTGAACATTATTCTGCAAGTATCGTTCCCACAAGTTCCATATATTTATGTATAATTTGCGCCTTCCCTTTTCTAAAGATCCCTGCTTCAAATCTTTTATCTGTTGTTACAAGATTCAGTGCTTCAAATGCTGTTGGTATAGATTTTGATTTCCATTTTCCAGTAATTGCTTTTTAGCAGACAACAGAATTAAACTTAAGTTTTTGCTATGTCTAGGCATTTCAGATCCTCTGCCCCAGCTCAAAAGAATAGTATTAAAATACCTTTACAAACGCATTTGAGCAAAAATCTTAAACCTTCTGGACTTTGCTGCACATGTGGAAGCCAAACATATGTCTTGTTATTGTGCCTTTTGTATGTAAATTGCCTTTTCATTCTTAAGTTTCCCAGATTTTCTAACCTCCTCTGATTCTTATAGTTGCCATGCCATAGTTAATATTCCCTGCTAATTATCTTCTTTTTAACATCAGCTTTTGTTCTAGATTTGACTAAAACCTGTACCAGAGCAGGTCTTTCACTTATAGCTCCCCTAATCCATTTTTTGTTGCCGATACTGTTCTGTCTATCCCTGATAGGGAAGGGAGACTGTAACCTGCAGTCTAAACTTCTTTTTGGCTTACCCCACTCTGTTTCACTCTAAAATTGAAATGGGACTAGTTGAGGCTGGGTTTGCCACAGCAGCTTTCTTTCAAGATACTGGTGCTTCCCTTCCTAGATGCTATTTCTTGTTCCTTTACTAGCTTTCATGGTAAAGATAGAAATAAAATATGCCTGCCATCACATTTCCACATTTTAGACATTTTTTAAGAATTTCGTTATTTGGTGTACACTAACAGTTTTGTTTTACCCTTTGGACTATCTGATGCGCCAAGGGTATTTACAAGTGTCTGTCTCCGGTACGTGCTTGTTGTAGACTTCAAGAAAATAACCTTTTTCTATATTTGGATGATTGTCTTATTTGCAGACTTTCCATTCCAGTTGTCTAGCGTCTTTGGCAAGGGTTCAGAATCTGTTGCTCAGTCTTTTTTTTTTTTTTTTCCTCCAAATAAAGGCTAGAAAGTCTTTTTTCTTCCCTTCTCACAGAATAGCTTTCCTAGGATGTCTTCTAGATTCTGCCATGGGAGGAGCTTTTCTTCCTCCAGGCAAAGTAGTGATTTATCAAAAGATCTTACTAAGTTTTTTTTTTTTTTTTTTTTCCAGTCATCGTCTGGAATTTGCCAAGAAATTTCTCAAGAGTCTGATATATTTGCCTTTTATGATTTCCTTTACCAGACTTCACATGAGAAAAATTCAGTGGTACATCATCAGTCTGGACTCGGCATTTACACCGTTTATTTTTTTTTTTTAGACCCCAATTTTGGAGTTTGTAAGTTGGTAGGGTCTTTGATGGGTAGACCTTTTCTCAGAAACCAGGTCTCCCACTCTTCATTCCACCTCCTCTTCAATGTGTCACAACAAATGCTTCAGGCTTGACATGGGGAGCAGTTTCTAAAGGAATGAAAGTGCAAGGTTTATACAACAAACGTCCCAGACAAAAATGCACAAATGTCACTGATGGTGGCAGTAATAAATGCTTTGAAAGACCAAATTGTCTCTAGTCTCCAGGACCTCTGTACATTTTCGCAGACAAAACCACAGTCATCATAATTGACCCCCTTTTCTCAATTTTCTGAATTCGTGATATTGTCAACCATCTCTCTCAATTCATTCCCACTTCCTACCACTCTCCTATCTCCTTAGACAGTCATGCTCGACTGTCACAGGTTTTCTCTCTCACAGTTCATGTACCTCTGTGCTGGATGCCCTCATTTCCTCTTGCCTTCTTCCTGTGTGGCTCAAATCTTCTTCACCAGATTATTTTCTGCTTTTCTGCACATGTGCCTGAATCACTGTAATCTGTTCTCTTTGACGTTTTCTGTAATTAGAACTACTTTGGCTTCTGCTCTGATATCTTCATGTCTTTTGTCTCTCCCATAGTGTGCATCCGGCCATCCATCTTGGGTATTTCATTTTAATCACCTATAGCTTCCTCCGCTGCTCTGCCTTTACTGCCCTGGTTTCTGTAACATACAGAAGTACTGGTCACACCACTGTTTTTGTACACCTTACATTTCAGCTTCTTTCGTCATGCACTACCCTTGACACACTGCCATTTGGGTGTGTGCAACCCCTCTTGATTCTAGCTTTGGCCTCCTCATACAGACTTCCCTTCTCAACCACTCCTGTGAGATACTTGAAGCTGTGCCACTATTTTCCCTTCTATCTCAATTCTCATTTTCTTTTGATTTCCCCCATTTGCTGCCATTACAACTGTTGTATCTAAACTCGTTTTTAAACAAGAAACCACTTTATTAAATAATCACTTATGAATTAGGTAGTCTTACATTTTAAAAACATATTGACACATTTTCGTTGCAGACATTATACATTACTTGTGTATACAGTTTAGTCAAACACTGCATATTTCATTCAAATCTTGCCACCTTGTAAACCTCATTCCTCCTCCAAAATGTTATGCATGTAATGTTTCCACAAGTCCCATTTTTTTTCTATGTAAATTGCTCCTACCCTTTTCTAAAGATTCTATTTCCAATTGTTTTATCTCTGTTAATATACTCACTACTTCTAGTACAGTTGATTTAGACTTTATTTCCATTTTCTAATTGACTTTTTGGCAGCCACCCTAATTAGACTCAGCAAGGCCTTACTATGTCTAGGCAATTCTGTTTCTGTATCATAGCTGACAAAATTATTTCCTTGGTTATACCAATTTGCTTACCCAATATTTCTGATAGAATACTGAAAACAAGTCAAGAATATAAATTTGAAAGAAATGAGTAGGACCAACTGACCCTAAATAACGTTTAATGAACTCTAGTGCCTTGCCACATGCCTTCAGTGAGTTATAAAAAGTAATTTCCAATTACATTCAGAATTCAGACCTCTTGGTACTAAAGTGTCATATTTAAAAATATGTACAGTTTCTTTAATTAAGGAGAAATTATTATATAAAATTATCATTGTTAAATCTGACCCTTATTGTTCTAGGACTGGTAGAGTAGATTACAGGGAATTTTTAATGTCTGCCAGCTCATTATTCTCCCACAATATATGCTCCCAGTTACCTTTTTCTTTCCCATCACACCTCCGACATTTGCTATCTACCTGTGGAAAATTCTTTGGAGTCTTCTTCAGGTATAAAAATACCTATAGAAACACTTCCAAGCAAAAATCCTAAATCTTCTAAATTATGTTGCATATTGGCATATATCCCTATTGTTTCTTTGTGAATTTCTCTTCCATATCCTTTCTAGCATCCTCCAATTCCTATAGTTATTGTACAGTATTGCTGAATTGATTATCCTCTTTTCGCAGCAGCTTCTATTCTGGATTCTACTAAAACCTCAGGTCTATATTAGACCGAAGACTCCTTCTTTCAAATGTGTCTTGGTCGAACTTAAAAGACAGAAAACGGAAAATATCGAAGTGGCTGTTCTTTCCCTGGGAAAGAATTTGCTTGGCCGCTTCGGTACTTTGCCATTTTTGGCACTGTAGTGCAGTCTCTGAATTGGTATATTTAAGTAGGGGAGTGTGAGCCCCCACTTTATGTAATGTTTGAAATTCTTTTTTATTTTTTTTTTGTTGGAACAGCAATTTTTTTCCCTTTGGAAAAAATTGCTGTTCTGACACTTCGACATTGATCGACCCTATGAAAGCGAAAGATTACAATCACCATTCAGTGATTTTAATATAGACCCAAAACCTCTACTAGTGTTGGTGTTCTTGGGATCCTCCTATTTCTTTCTCTCTACTTATACTCTGACTTTCCTATCAAGTACTGATATCAGTCTGTAGCCAGCAGTCCAAATTCTTGGCTTGTTCCCATTCTACTTTCCTGCTCTAATTATTTGCTCCCAGTACCTCAGTTATCTGCCAGTTTTCTCCTGTAAATTCCAGCCCCATATTGCCTATTGTCTGTATTCCTAATCGCAGTCATCCCTATTGAAAGAATCTGCTTTTGCCATTCCCGTGTTTGCTTAGTTCTTGGAAAACCTGCTGCTGCTTTATGAATGTAATATCCTGTTTGGTTATTGTTCTCTTTAAGGATCTTCATCCATTTCCAAATTGAATTATAGCTTTATGATTGTGCTATGTATAGGAGCCTTAACTGTGTAACTTTGAAATACTCTTTCTAATTGGGTAATCCCAAACCACCTTATTTAATTGGAAGGATCAGTTTATCCTACTTCACTCTTGCCATCTTTCCCTCCCACATAAAATCCTTCAATTCTTTATTAATTGCTGTCTACTACTTCTGCTCTGATTGATAAAAATATACCTGACCTGTGCATAAAACTGAAGGGGCTAAAACATTTTGACTGCTTGTATCTTGCTATCCATATCCATAAAACAGAGCTTCCAGTTTCTTAGTTTTTGTATTATATTTTATTTAGCTTTTTCCCACATATCCTTAGCTGCCATAATAATGGGTACTAGTAAACCAATTCGTGTGTGGGCACATAGCGATCACCTTTGTTTTGTCTTCATTAATTTTGTATCCCGAAAAGACTTAACTTTTTCAAAATGTTCTAATCTACAACACTGAATTGTCCTTTTCTGGTTTTATTAGGTATAAAATAATATCTGCAAATAAAGCCAGCTTTTCTTGACTGCCATACCAATTATATCCTTGAATTTCTGAGGCCACTATTTTCTTTGCCATTGGTTTTAAATATAATGTGAATAACAAAGGGGAAAGAGGACACCCCTGCTTGGTTCCTCTGCTCAAACAGAACTTACCAGAGAGGAACTCACTCGCTTTAATTTTCGCCTTCAGTCCTTTCGTATATTCTTCTAATCAGCCTTATAATTTTATCAGGGAAAGCAAATGCTTCCATCGGCCTGCTCATAAAATCTCAGCGTACTCTGTCAAATGCTTCTGAATAAAGACCCACCAACAACAGTGGTATTTTCTTACGTTTCCTACATTTTGTTTCCCTTTGGATTATCATAGTTCTGTTAATGAAGTCAAATGTTTACCTCCCCTCCACAAAACCACACTGAACCATATGCATCTATTTTTAGCATCACCTTTGCCATTCTTTTAGCCTTTATAGATATGAGCACTTTATAGTCATGGTTTAGAATTTAAATAGGCCTATATATATGAAGCTGGATCTGATGAGTCTTTAACCACTTTAGGTTTTACAGCCAGAAACACTTTCTTTCAGGATGTTGGTGCTTCTCCTCTTTTTCAAATACTGTTAAAAGATGTGGAAATTTTTATTTCCATTTTTTCCATCCTGGTGTCCAAACGTCCACAGGAATACCATCTGTTCCTGGGGCCATTCTTGTAAATTGGTTATACATCACCATTTTTGTTTCATCTTCTCCTATCCTGCTAGTAATTGAGCCTCATTTTCCTCTAACCTTGACATATTTAATTCTTCTGTAACCATTTCCTTTTGTTGATTTTCCGTATTTCTCTGCTTTTATACAGACTTTCTTAAAATTTCTATTACCTCTACAGGATCTTGTCCTCTTCCTTGATATAGGCTGCCTAATCTTGGCAACAAACGTTTCTAATTTCTGTTGCATGAGTCGTTGTGCTAAAAGTTTTTTATGCTCCTAGAATTATTAAAAAAACAGTTGCTTAACAGCAATATTTCTAAACTTGTGCATATTATCAAGGTAATCCCTTATTTTTTGTTTAGCTTTCTGCAGTTGCTTATTTTCTTCTGAGAGATTCCCCCTATTTTGCAGTGCTTTAACATTTGTCATTCTCTACGTAATTCTTGTTACGTAATTCTTGTTACTTCTTAGCCATATCTCCCTTTCCTTTATTTCCACCCTAGTTTTAAACTCCACATTAATTTTATCCCACTCCCTAGCTATATTTTCAGAAGAAATTTCTATCTTGTCTTGTAGCTCCTGAATTATTTCCAAAACTCATTTCTTACATTCCTCTCTTTTCAGACGCTAGGTGGGAAAGCACCAGTGTCTCATTTTTATTTCATTACCATGCATCATTTGTTATTGGCTTGGGTGCATTTCAAGACCTTCAGTTAACTGCACATGTTCCTGTGAGATAAATTCTGTATATGCTGGAGAATATGTAAATTCCCTCCTAACTCCCAGTACTGAATTTACATCTTCCATGCCAAAAATCTACCCTCCTTTGTTGTATTTTCCCTTCTAGGCCCCCAGACACATCTTCACTGTTGCAAACCAAATTCCAGTCTCCACCTATAAGTATTATTCCTTGCCAAAAACGTATTTCTCCCATAATGTTCTTAAGCTCCATTATTGCAGTTTTAGGTGGAATGTAAATGCATGCCAGTGTAATCCTCATCCCTTGCCAGTAGCCCCTCAGTACTATGTATCTTCCATTATCCTCTTTTTTCCCCTCTTCTATCACTATTGGAGTGCCTCTTGCAATTAATATGTACTCTTCTTTTCCTTTGCCCCAGATATTCCACTAAGTAACCATTCTGAAAACCTTTCTGTATCAAATTCATATGTTTAGTTCTTTCCAGGTATGTCTTCTGCAGCATAGCTGTATGCATTCTACATTTTGTAATATGGTTTACTTCTTTCTTTTTTATATTTATCTGTAAGACCATTCAGATTAAAAGACATTACATAAAGCATAATTTTCTTTCACATAAAAGGCAATAATAATAACTAAATAATGTCTAGTTACAACTTGTATGTTACATGCATATGCTGTTTGGCAGGTTGGTCTTTTATACAGTTGTTTCTTGTCATATCCATTTGAGCCTATGCCACATCTTACATATTTTTCTGTTTTTTGAAAGCCCTCAAACAAAACAACCAACCCCCTAAAACTTAACTTAACAATAAAGCACACAACTATGCGCATCTTCAAATGTTGAAGTTTTTGCTTCCTAGTAAGAAAAGGTTCTAAGTTGATAATCACACAGACAGGCTAGAGTTGACCAAAAACAAAGGTTAGTCATGCTGAGATGCATGGTACAGCCTTTGCTATTATTAAGTGGCATTTGATTTTGTCTATCTTTGTAGCTCTCCCAACTGAGAAAACACTTGAATGCTTTCAGTGAACACCTTTTCCAAGCCATTTCTCTCTATTAAATTGTCTTCTATTGACATACAAACCAGGCACAAAACTGCTGAAGGTACCTTGTTTACCAGAAAAAAAAAGTCTTATAATATGTAATCTTTTTTCATTTACATGCTTTCTAATAAACTTGTTACTGGATAACGCCTAGGGTCTTAACCCAGTCATTTCCCTATGCAAGCATGGGGAAGAGCACATTTTTTTTTACATTGCAGTACCTGCATTTCTTAAAACTGAACAAGAAAAAACGGGAAGACAAGCACCTGTTCCTCATTGCATAAAAAAACGGAGAAATCTTTACTTCAAGTATGATTGTTTTTTGTCTTATCTTTAAAGCCCTCCCAGCTGGGAAAAAGCCTGATTGCTTTCAGAGAACATTCTGTCTTAGCCAATTTCTCTTTTCTTTCTTTTCCCTCAGCCAATCCCCTTCCACCAGACTGTCTCCAGTTTCTCTTTATCAGATTGTTTCCATGGAGGCATGAAAACCAGACAGCCAGTTTCTCTTTAGCAGATTGTTTCCATGGAAACATAAAAAACAGCTGCAGAATTGCTGCTAAGTACACATGCATTAGTAGGAAAAAAAAGCCCCATAATATTCAATATTCTTTCTCATTTACCTGCTGTCTCTTAAAACTAATCAGTCTAAGGTCCTTATAGTCCTTTCCCCATGCAAGAATGAAAAAAGCATATTAATTTTAACGTTGTCATGCCTTTTTAACCAAGCTTTTATATGTTGCATTGCCTATATTTTTCAAAACAGTACAAGAAAAAAGAGAGAAGACTGGATAAAAAGAAAAACAGCACCTGTTTAAATCCCTATTGCACTTACAAATAGAGTGCAACGAAAACCATACACCTTAAAAACAGTAATATTAAGAAAATAATGTTTTCTTTACTTACAGTTAAGTTTCTCCCTTCTCTTCTCCTCCCCAAAGCATTTTGCAAATGTTAATGACATGGAGTAGAGCATATACTTTAGAGGCCCAACAAATCCAAGGAATGTTGAAAAAGTGCAGTATTTCCAGATTTTCTTGTTCTGTCATATTTCACAAGAATAATTATTGCATTGTAATCCCACATGGAGCTACTAGCTTTATTACTGTTCTCCATCACCCAAACCGTGTCTCTGCGTCATTTCCAACATACTTTCGATTCTTCTAGCCCGCTGTCATGCTCCCTTCATTCTCTCCAACGTTTTCTGTTGAAATATTGGAAAAGGTTTCACAAGTACAATCTCTCTGTGGTCTTTCTTACCAGAAGAACAAGAAGCAGAATCTCCGTCTATTTCATAGCTCACTTTTTATATTTCCTCCTTGGCATATACTTCATCAAAAAAGATTTTTGGCTCTCCAGGGAAGAATACTTTAAAGACAGCTGTATACAGCAGTTTGAATCTCACACCCATGTCTCGGCATTCCCTGAATAGTGGAATGAATTTACTCCTCTTCTGCCCAGTGTACAGTGAATAATTATGCTCCACAAACACACTCTGCTGCTTCCCACGTCATTCTGCCACAGTTTTGTCAGAATCAATTCCTTCTGCTGGTAGGCTTGCGTCTGTACTATTAAAGGTTATATTGTTGCTTTCTTATAGCTAGGTTTGGAGCATAGACATGATGTGCTCTTTCAACTAACAACTCCTGCTGTGGAATACCAGTCCAGTTGCTTATTTGTGCTTTAATAAAATTAATGCAGTCTGTTCCCTCCAGCTTCTCTGTTATATGTGCTCTGTCTTCTAATTCTATTTTTTTGTAAATATGTCTTCCTGAGCAGTCTCATATTCAGCCAGCCTTTTCTACATTTCTGCCTCTGATTTTTGCAGCTTTTGTCATCTCATCTGAATATTCATTTAAAGCTTCTTCCATTATTTCCATCCATTTGTTTGTGTTGATGTACTCCATCCGTGTTTTGTTTAGTTGAACCAGGTCTGTATACAGCTGTCTTATGTCCCCCTGTAGGCTACTGATTGTCATGTCTGAAGGTTGCATAGCGTTTTGCTGAAGAGCTGCAGAACTTTCCCCAGTCAGTGTTTCTTCCTCACTTGTTGTAGCTGATTTTTTCCAGATCTTCTGTATTTCTTTATTCCTGGTATCCAGGCAGTGCTTTTATGTGCCAGTTACTGAAATTTATCCATAAATACACGTCTACTGGCCTTCTCTGCTGAGTTTCTGATTTCACAGTGGGAGAGCTAGAAACAAGCTGTCACTCAGTGTGCAGCCATCTCTGAAGTCCTTGTTTGTGGCGTTTTTAAAACCAAAATTGCATAAAGCCATCACTAAGGTTACTGTTTAAAGATGGTTTCCAAACTGCATTTCTTTTATCTGTAGCAAAAGGAATTTAGCCCTTTAATCTATGGCTAAAGCTCATTTCAGTAGAGGAATATTTACTTCAACAGCCTTTTCTAGAAGGCTTCCCATTGATGACATTGCGCTGCAGCAACTTGGTCCGCAGTCCATACCTTTGTGTCACATTATAAGCTAATGTTCAACCCAGATCGCATTATTTTGGTTCTACCTTGATACTTCCAAGATAGACAGCTTGGCAATTTGTCTGATATATTGAATCTGAAGAAAATAGACATTACATATGAAATTTATGTACTTAACAATGATAGATCCATGTTGTCTAAATTTTGTCCTGTTTAACCTTGCTCCCTCCTTCCCCCTTTTTAAATTGACCAGGTGGTTACTACCAGCTCACCGTCTGTGAACAGTCCTCTTCTGATTGTCATTCTGTTAACTTTTTTTTTTCCTCTGTTAATTACAACTTTTTCACACGTAATGCCAAAAAAAAAAAAAAAATCTGGTAAAGTAGGTGGAAATTTGAGCTGAGGTATTAGGGTGGATGGTGGGGAATTATGGGTAAGGGAGGATTTGGAGCCTTAGAACCGAAGAAGCTTCAGAGTTGTTGCTGAGGTCGAATTTCATAACCCATGAGTTGACCCGGATGAAAATGAGACCTGGATCTAACGTTATCGTTTGTACATAACTTTCATTTAATCTCCCTATCTTTTTTTTTTTTCCTGAGCCTAGAAATGAGGGAGAAATTCTTTGTCTAGATTTCCACAAGCAGCGCACATAATACCTGTGTAAAATTCGTTCCTTCGGTAAAGCTGACAAGCCATTTATCTCCTATGATGTTTAGAGGAAAGGATAACATGTCAAAGTGGACAATTTTTGTAGATGGTTGTCTCATACTATTTTATTTTTTTATTTTCACCATACCAAACCTCTTCCAGCCAGGGTTAGGTCCCATTCCATTAAGGTTTTGACTTCTTTGGTGGCTTTCTGGTAAGGGCTGGACTCTAGAGGTATTCTAGAGGCAACATATTGGGCCTTTTTATATAGCATTAAAAACTGGATTTCTATCCATGTCCAGAACAAACTTTCCTAGCACCATTCTCCATTGGGTTACTGAATCCTTAATTCCCCCCCCCCCCTTTTTTTTTCTAAGATATGGTAATGTATGGAAATAGCACAGGCTGCTGCAACAGTGAACTAATATTGGACATAGTTCTCTTGCTGTAAGAGTAGTTTGTTTTTAATAGATCACTTTTGACAGTTGGTGTTTCCTTCCAACAGGCCCCTTTCTGTAGTTGTCTTGTATTGCCAGGATCTGGTTACCCTTGTTTTACATTTCCTAGCATTTATTCTTTTCAAAGCTATTGCCTTCCTCCTGGCAGCAATAAAGCTCTGAAGCTTTTGTTACTGTGAGGCTATGGTTGATTTTTGCTTACCTTCTCTAAAGTTCTTCTTTGCTGGCATCCAACAGTGTCAAGTTTGGGTGCTATTCCATTACTGGCTAGTAATTACATTTTGTATGGGATTTTTTTAATGATGTCTCAGTGTTTCACACTGGGAAAGCTGTAATCAGCATGTTGTTCATTTGGCAGTTGTCTTGGAAGTATCCACTTGGAGCGCCTGCATGAGGCATTTGTTTACTTTGTGCTTAAAGTTTTATCCTTTTGCATTTTAAACCTTTAGTCCGTGTGGACATGAATTAGTTTTCCTTTAATGCTTTTCTTAGTAGCAGCTCCTTCAGCTAAGAGAATTTCTGAGTTGCAGGCACCTTCTGTCAAACTGGTTTACAGTTCAACTTAAAACCAGTCCATTGCTTTGCTTGCCTTTGTTTTCAGTGGGTTAATCTTGCTGAATACATAAAATCTAAGGACATCTATAAGACAATTACATGGACAGGACCATGTCAGTCCACAAGGACTAGGGGCTTTATGTGGTATATTTCCATGACTGTGGTCACCCAGAAGGTTTAACTAAGGACATCTGATGTCAGTTTTCATTCTGTCCTCAAATGATGGGTTTGCATCTGATGTGTTGGATCCGACTCTGACATTGCAAAAGCTTGTGGCAACTTAGAACTTGCAAGCTTCTCCCTTACCCAGAAAGCACCAACCCCAGTTACCTCAGATTTCGTTTGTCCCCCTCTCAGCGAAAGATGTGGTTGTAGACTCTCAAGCTTTATTAACAAGAAAAAAGCACTTATCTATACTTAATCTCTTACTTTTTGTTTTTCCTGATTGTCTTTCTCTCGTCTTGTACTAGTGTACTCTGTAAATTATTATTGTTAGTAATTTTTCTCCCTTTTACCACCTTTTTTTTCTCCTACGCTTTTTCATTTTTCTTCTCCATTCTTTCACCTTCAAAAAAAAAAACTCTTTATTCAAAAAAAAAAAAAAAAAAAAAAAAAAGTTTAATTAGACCTTATTCTTACAGTTGCAGTTTGGCAATATACTTGTTGTTGTTAGTGTTTTGTTTCTAACATCCATTTTTTTGTTGTTTTTTAAGATGTCAGAAAAAGTGAAAAGCCTGGCAGGTGTTAAAAATGTGGTAAATGTGGCCAAAAAAATCCCTTTTTCTGACTCTCGCATACTGTGTGTGTGTGTGTTGTTTTGGAGCCTTTTATCTCCAAGAAAGATGTATTTGTCATGCATTCAACCCAAGGTCCCTGGTTGAACGCAAGAACAAACTTATTTTGAAGAGATTACTTCCTTCTCTTAGCGAGGCACTGTCTGGAGCTTCTTCTCAAAAGTAAAAAAAAAAAAGTCTCTCACTTCTCCAAGCACCTCAGTAGCCTCTTCTAAGACTTTGGAGAAGTCTGTTAAAAGATCTTTTCTGGATCCATTGGATACCTCGGATCAGAAAAAGAAAAGACCAACATTTTCAGATCAGATGACACCTTTGGATCAGAAACATATTAAGGAACAGTCCTCCGATCCAACTGCCTATTCGGATCTTAAAACTACAAAATTTAAAGACACATCGGATCAGTCACTCTAGGATCTGGTGCACAGAACTGCAGATGTGGTAATTCTGCCCAGAACTGTGGTCAGCATTCTCCCTTCACAGTAAAAGGTTCTCTGGTTCGATTCTCGGCTGGGGTGCCTTCTCTGTGGAGTCTGCATGTCCTCCCTGCATTCACATGGGTTTTCTACGGGTGCTCCGGTTTCCTCCCACATCCCAAAGACATGCATCTGGAGCATTTCACTCCGGGCCTCTGCTGAAAATAGGCTCTTTTCCAGTTGTATTTCCCATTAAACAAATGTTAAAAAGATACTCGCTCTCATTGGACCCAGTTCCATCCAGGGTCCCATCTTCTTTTTTAGACGGACCAAAATCTCCTACAGGGATGCCCACTTGCTCTTCGAGAAGCTTTACATAAGAGGATGTGGAGAGTTTTTAGTGAGAAAAATCCAGTTATCCTTTCAGTTCCTACCCCATTGGGTCAGGAGATCAGTGCATCTACTGTTCAGATCTGATTCTTGCTCTGAGCTTTACAGTTCAGTCAGATAAGGTGAGCTCTCAGAGCCATTTCCACCCTGTTGGATCTAAGGAACTTCATTCTACTCCAAGGTTTTCAGAGCCATCTCTAAGCCTCAGAGCCTTGGCAGGGGTAATTTCAGCTCAGACTTGAGCCTCTGGTGTACTGTCCTTGGGGACAGGGTGGGATCGTGGATCAGAGACTTGCTGTTTCAGGTCTGGGATCCTATCCTTCGCTGGGGTGGTCTGGCTTTGCGGCCATGGAGAGAACCATGTCTGCACCTTTGACTTAGTGCCTATCCCCTTGGATCCTTTGTCTACATCTGTCCCATCTCTGCATCTGAAGTCTCAACTATCCTCTCCACAGTGACAGCTGGTACCAAAAACCTAGACTTCCGAGCACGGGATCCCCACCACTTCTGACACCTCTCCAGAGTATCTCATTGAGGCAGTCCCTTATTTGTTTTGTTTGTTTGCCATTTGCTAATCGGGTTAGTCTGGCTGGGAAGGTGCCCTTTCCAAGTAGAGACAAGAGGAGAAAAGCTTCAGATACAATGATTATAATTTGTTACAGAAGTGCAATACAGATAAAAACAATAAATTAATAGAATCTTATTTGTTTTTAAACATTCAATTACAAAGGTATATTTAGTTATCTTAAAATAACATGTAAATGATGTAGTTGTATGGTAAGAAATAGGAGGAAAGGAAAAGGAAGGAATTAGTAAGTAGGCAAAGCTTACTTATAACGTGGAGTCAAGTAAGGTAAAAAGGTGAGAAAGGAGCAAGCTAAGAGGATGACAGACATAGGTGAGTTGTCTGATACAGTGAATAGTGATTAAGAAAGAGGTAGATTGTTGCAGATATGGAGAAGTAGAAACATACAACTAAGAAGAAAGCATGCATGAGGAATCTTTTAGATTCCCTCAATCTGTCTCCGAAGATGCACATTTTGATGAGGACAAAGGTTTCCCCATGGTCACCACCTGATGTCTCATGTGGCGACATCCTAGAAATCTTGAAAAAGAGAGGTGGCTGGAAGTCCAGCAGCACTTCAGAAGAATCTGTACGTCTGGAGGCATTTGGTACCACCCTATCCAACTCCTCTGTGACCCCGCCTGCTGAAGAGCTCATTAACTTGGTCTCGCAGCAGGCATGGAAAGATCCAGACACCATTGAGCCAGTTCTCAGGAAGCATGATAAAATCAAGACAACTGCAGAGGATAAACTGTTTTGGTCCAAGGGTGTGCTTGTTGATGTCATGGTTGTGACTGCAGCCGCAAAGAAGGAACTCATGGAGGAAAGTTCCTCTGTTCATTCCCACCAACAAAGAGTCCCTGGTGATGGATAGAATTGGGAAGCATCTCTGTGCTTCAGTGACCTTTGCCTTAAGGTCCCTGAACTGTTTGGCACACTTCACAAAGCTACAGAGGGATCTGATTTAAGGAGCTATCGGGCACCCTCTCAGGATCCATTTCTGAAGAGGTGAAAGCACCTGTCTCCTTTCAGTTGACTACCCTTCAAATCAATATCTGGCTCCTCCATGAGGATTATTATTAATGTGTAACTTAGCAGAAGGAACCTCAAGGGCAGTGGGGTTCAGATGTTGCCATTTGGGACTCGCCTGAATGCGGTTATGCGATTTTGCGCAGCCCTTTAAGTCTTGGTTTATCTGTGCTCCTTTTGACAGCATGTACCTTTTGGCCCCAAGGTAAAAGACACATTGTCCAGATGTGAGAGAGATGGAAAGACCCTTGCTGCCATGGGCGTACATCCTTCACCCCCCTCCCCCAAGATCCTTTTCAAGAAATTACTGATGTGGTGGTAAAATGTGGTTAAGAAAATCTCAAGGATCTTTCCAGGACACATGGAGGAAGTTCTCTCGGGGGCAGAGGGGGTAGTCAAATAGTAGACGGTGCCCTTGTGGCAGAAGTGGCCTGCAGAACCAAGGGTCCAGAGATTCATTCTTTGGTGAATCCTTTCAGTGCTTCTGAAAGGAGGCCTGATTGTCCCCCTCCGGAGGCAATTGGGGGTCATCTGCCCCTGCACCAGAAAGCCTGGCTAGAATTAACAACAGATACTTGGGTGCAGAGAATTATTTCCAGAGGCTATATAATACCATTTTCACTTTATCCTTCCAGTTCAAGGAAATTCCCTGATCCACCGAGTCAGAGGGAATAAGCAGCAATTCAAATTCAAAAGCAGCTAGAAAAGTCCTCCAAGAGGTCCCCCCAGACAAGATAGAATTCAGAACTTACTCAAGATTCTTTTTAGTGCCAAAAAAAAAAACAAATTGGCCTAGAGAACAATTCTTGATCTCAAGCATCTTCAACAAATCCATTCGAAGAACAAGTTACAGATGATCACGGTTCAGTCCATTCTTCCTTTTTTGGAAAAGGACAGTTGGATGTGCTAAATAGATTTTCAGGATGCATATCATCATATAAAGATGAACAGGAGATGCGGAAGATTTTTACATTTCCCATTGGGAGCCAGTCACCATCAGTTCAGGGTTCTGCCCTTTGGCCTCACCACAGCACCCAGGGTGTTTACCAAATGCATGGCAGTAATAGCAGTTCACTTGAGACTGCAAGAATTCATTGTTTCCATACTTGGATGACTGTCTCATTTCCACCCTAACCAGGCATCAGCTCATCATGGCAAGACAAAAAGTGATCCAGACATGTGCTGTACTAGAAATCACCATAAACTTCCAAAAGTCTCATCTAGAACCAAGTTAATCTAGCGTTCATAGGAGCACTGCTTGATACAAAATAAACTACAGCCGCACTTTCCCTGTCCAGAGTTCAGGCAATAAGATCGCAAGTGAGAAAGATAGTTTGCAGTACCAGAATCCCAGCCCACTTGGTCCTTCAGGTTTGAGATTAGGGGCAGCAGCAGTAACATTACTAACTTTGGCCAGATATCGTATGAAATTTCTTCAATGGATGCTGCCCTTGGAATGGTCAGTACTTCATCTTCTTTTATCTGCTCTGATACGAATCACTAATGTATGCAAAAGGGATCTACTGTGGTGGATTCAGTCCGAAGTTCTACAAGGCCGTTTATTTGTCCCTTCCCAGCCCAAGGTCATTGTGACCATGGATGCTTCCCTGCTAGGGTGCGGGAACATTACCTGGGAAAGATAGTCCAAGACACATGGTCCCCTGAAAAGGCCAATTTGCACATCAGTGTCCTACAGTTGAGAGCAGTGCTTTTTAGTGTTGCAGGCTTTTCAGAATGCTCTCCCTTCAGGAATGATTGTGATTGAAACAAACCACATGTAAACGGTTTGGTACATCAGCAAATAAGGGGGAACCAGATCTTACTCTGTGTCAAGTAGTGCTCAGGGTTTGGCAATGGGCGATCTCTTCCAACCGCTTTCTTATGGCAGCACACATTCTGGGGAAGTCCAAAGTATTTATTAGTGGACAAACTGAGCACATACATCCTACTACCTCACAAGTGGTCCCTCAACAAGAACATAGTGGAATTGATTTTTTGACAGTAAGACCAGCCATGCTGCAATCTCTTCACATCTCCCTTGAACAAGTGAAGCAGCTACTTTGCCCTAATCCCCCCCACAGGGGAGTCGCAAACAGGTGTTCTTCTCCACCGTTGCCCCCACCCCCCCAGTTTACTTTATGCTTATCCCCCAATTCCTTTGATTCCAAAGTTCCTACAGAGAGCTGCCAGGTTGAAGAGCAAAGTAATCCTCATTGTACCCTATTGGCCTTGACGGATTTGGTTTCCCTTCCTATGGCCTCATTTAATTCATCAACTCTGTATTCTGGACCCAGCTGCAGATCTGCTGTCTCACCCTTCCCAGTCTCAAACTTGATGTCTTTGTTTCTGTATTTCTGGTAATAGCCAGACAACCTATGCTCTCATTTCCTGTTCGCCACATTTTATTTTTCCTTAAACCATCTGCAAGAAGACTATGCTAGTAAATTGAAAAGATTTGTACACTCGGCTATTAAAAATCATAACAAACCCTTTTCTGCCTCGATTCATAGCCTTCTAAATTTCTAGATGCTACTTTTTTAATCAAGGAGCCAGTTCTTCAACAGTTTAAAGTTCAGTTGGCCGCCATTTCTAATTTCCATAATGGTTTTGATCATTCCTCACTCTCTCTTAATAAATGCTGTAAAGCCTTTTGTGAGGCATACTGCTTTTAAAACTCCATTTAAAGATCCTACCCCTCCATGGGATTTTTAATCTGGTACTGCAAGCCTTGATCCAACCACCCTTTGAATCTGCACTTGGTTGTGGTCTTAGTTTTCCAAGAAAGAAAATTATTATTGTTTGGCCATTACTTCTGCCAGACGAATTTCTGAAGTTCAGGCCCCGTCTGTGAAGCCCCCATATCTAATTTTTTGGATTCGTATAATTTCACTGACACCAAATCACCTAAAACTCGTATTGCACCTAAAACTCATTTCACTGACGCACAGTACTCTAAGGAAGCCAAAGGTACATGTCCTTTTCCACCACTGTAGTGCAATCCTGGTGTTTAGTATATATAGTTGGGGTGTGGGGGGCACAGCCCTGTGGGGTGCATAGCCCCCAACCTACTTGGGTTTTACCAAATAATGTAAAACAAAACCAGACAACTGAAAACCAAATTAAATTAGGGGCTACGCCCACCACACCCCCCAATGTGGGGGCTTGTGCCATCCACATACCCCTAACTGTATATACTAACACCAGGATTGCACTTAGGTGTGGGAAAAAGGATATATACCTTTGACATGCCTTAGAGTACTACGTGTCAGTGAAATGAGCTTTAGGTGAAATAAACTTTAGGTGATTTGGTCTCAGTGAAATGGGTGTCAGTGAAATGGTCTTTCAGTGAAGTGATATGAATCCAATTTTTCATAAAGATAGGGTTACACTCCGAACTAATGCATCCTTTCTGCCCGAAATAGTATTGGAATCCAATATTAACCAGTCCAATTTACCTTTTTTCTTTCCACATTATTCGAACAAAGATGACTATTAAATTTATTGGATGTTCATAAGTAACTACGCATCTATTTACATAGAACAAAGGACATCAGATATATGGATCAGTTGTTTGTTTCATTTGCGGATGTGAATTGGATAAACCAGTGTCCAAAGTCACCCTAGCCAGATGGCTTATAGGCTGCATCTCTTTTATGTACAGCAAATTGGATAGCCCTTAACCAAAGCAGATACTTGCTTATTCAGCCAGGTCCGTAACAACTTCCTCTGTTTTTCATTCAAGAGCTTCATGGATGAAATGTGTGCAGCAGCAACTCAGGCTCTCCCCCCATACCTTTCGATCATTACAAATAGTTTTGATATCTAGACGTAGAGCATCATTTGGCTTAGTGGTGCTTAGGAATATCCATACTTGAGTCCACCCTGGGGTTTAGGTAGATGGGGACTCTGTCTCATCAGTTGAAGACAGAATGAAAGTTGACAACATCAGATAATGTTACATTCCATCTGTGTTGTCCATTTTCATTCTTCCTCAAACCCCCACCCACCAACTCCCATCCTTATGGTTTTTCTGGAAGAGCAAGTGAATATACATATAAAGATTTCTTATATTCCACCCATAAATCTCCAGATTTATCCTTGTGTAGACCTTTTTCTAAATTTACATTTTACATTTTTTTATATAAGAATAAGTAATTTATACTATAGCCAACAAACAAGATCTGAGGTAATTGGGGTTGGTGTTTTCTGGGTAAGGGAGAAGCTTGAGAGTTCTAAGTTGCCACAAGCTTTTGCAACAGCTGAGTCTGATCCGACGTCGGATCCAAACTCATCAGTTAAGGAAGAATGAAAATGGACAACAGAGATGGAATATTATGGTAAGTACATGAGTTCTGTTTTTGTTCAAATGGTTGCCAAACATTGCTGTCTTATTAGATGCAAAATTTATATTGCTACCATAATGACCAATTTCTGTAACACTGTCTTTGGAGAAACCTGCTTTCACCTCATCTCTCACATTGAGTGTTTCCTTGGTGTTAAGCTTTCTCTTCTCTGCCTTTTTTTACTTCTTCTTCCTGCTAAGGAATGGAAGAGCGAGAAATGCTTGATGTAAGATTTGGAGAGGGTACTTGCCTGATCTGCATGGTAGTCGTAATACCTGTGAGATCCATCTTAATGGTTACCAGAGATGGACCTTGTTGCATATTTACTGATACATAAATGCACTACTTTCATATTTGATAACGGGTCCCTGTTCAGTAATTACGTGGACATAGTGCCTAGCTTGTCATTTTCTTGGACCAGTGTCATGGGGATATGCCCCTGATAAAAACTGACCTGAAAGAAGACTTGGACCTGAAAATCATGTCCAATTTTTTGTAGTACATCACTGATATGTTCAGAGATGACTGAGTCGCAGCGATGTAAATATCTGATGAGGAATTTTGAAAAAAGATGGAAGTAGCCACTGCAGTAATATGAGAGATGGGAAGTGATCTGGCATGTTTCTAATTTCAAAGCAGTACAATTGCTTAACCATTTGAAATGGTTGTGCTTTATAATCTCCTTGTCCAACTTAAATGTAGCAGATGAGATAAGAATTTGATCACCTTTGTGGAATTTGGTTCAGTCCACGTAAACCATAAGTTGCACATGGACATGGATACAATGGGGAAGCGCTCTATGGCTAGCATATTTTGGAAGGAAGACTGGTTAACTGATGGATTAAGATCAGATTGTACATGAAAGATGGTTTGACCCTAAGAGAAATCCTAGCCTTGTAGCACACCAAGTAAGGAGGCTTTATGACAAAGACTTCAAGGTTGTTGATTTTTCTGGTGGTAGTAAGGGCCACTGATGAGAGCTTTCCTTGATAATGTCAGATATGACAAAATAGGAAGGTTATATGGAGGAATTAAAGCTTTTTGAGTATAAAATGTCCCAGGGATGGAAGTGAATCTGCTGTGGAAAGCCATAAATTCAAAATTCCAAGCTTGGTAGACTACAAGAAGCTAGGAGCCTATCTTGTGATAAGTGGTGGTTGGAAATAACTGGCAGCTGAATTTTGAAAGTGGAATAACCGTGCAGAAACAAGTTCTGAGAGATAACTGAAAATCTTTGGAACAGGAGCAGTTGTTGCAGGCTGCCAGTGTGGAGAAATGAGCCTATTTCTTAGTGTAGGCTTGTGAGTGGAAGGTTGTTAGGCTGCAATAATAAACTCTTGAGTCTGAGAAGCCAAGACCCTTGGCTTTTATTGGAACTGGACCAAATGGCTGTTAGTTTTAGGTTGTGGAGAACTAGGCAAGTCTTGTCTGATGGATGAGATAGCAGCATCATGGAAGGTTGGTCCCTTAAAGGTTTGTGGAGAAGGTCCTTATCAAGTATAGCTGGATCAAATGCTCACTTGAGTATTACATTTTGCTTAGTTTAGCCTGTCTTTCTGGAATAACCTTATCAGGAGAAATGAGGGAAGACCTTAAAAGAGGCCACCTAGCCACAGTTTTGTATACAGCATCCATTGTATTACGTAGTGGAGGTGGGATCAATGGAAAATTGTGGTATTTGCTGTTGATTGAAGAGTTCTAGACACAGCAGACTGAGAGCCTCTGTGAAGAAAGGGTCTTCTGTCCGTTCATGGTGCATTATATGACATTGAATAAAGTAAAATATTCACCAAGGCACTAAAGTTCACTTCAAACAGATTCCACAGATACCAGCAGTTTTCTTTGAAAACACAGCTTTAATGGAAATGAACAAAAACAACAGACACTCCAGGCATTAGCGCCTTCTGTCTACTACGTTTTCGTTTGCAAGTTACTTCATCAGATGCGGACAGACTTGTGAACCATTCCTTTTATAGTCCCTCTACTTGGTGAATTGAGTTAATTACCCAATAAAATAAGAATGTTAATTAGCAATTACTACAGAATGCAATAAATATAAAGTGACTGTGCATATACAACCTTCTCTGAATGAGAAGTACATATACCACCATTAAAAAACATGTTTCCTAAATACTTCTGTCTAAAGATTCATGTTTTATGTTAAATCCTTCATAAATTAATATAAAATCATGTACTTTAAAACTTTTAAGACTTATTTAAAAGGATTTCATGTAAAATATAGAAAATGGTCCTAAAGCTCTCTCTAGTGTCCATTCTATTAATAACACTCTGAACATAAAATTGCATCGTGAATTGGCATCAACATCTGAATACAAATAAATATAATAAGCAGTGGTGGTGCAGCGGTTAGCTTTGTCACCTCACAGCAAGAGGTTCTCCCATTCGATTCTCGGCTGGAGCGCCTTCTGTGTGGAGTCTGCATGTCCTCTCTGCAGTCGAGTGACGTTAAAGACATGCAGGTAGGTGCGAGCGTGAATGGGCGTGCCTTTGTTGAAGGTTGGGCGTCGGGCTGGCAACTCAGCACCATAAAAATCCACTGCCAATCATGAGCGGACCGGAGTTCTGCTGTGATAACCCCTAACCGGGAAAAGCCGGAAGTCTTTTATACTAAAATTGTTTTAAACTATTTCCATCATAAAATTTCTAAAATGTTTTTGTATGAATACACATATACGTACGTAATATAAAAGTTGTTATAAAAGTTAAGTCCTGTACATATTCCAAAAATCAAACCAAACATTTTCTTCTGTTTCAAACCATTGTTACAATTTCACCGCCCTTAATTTAAGCACAGGGGCAATTGAAATGTGGTCATTAAGTCCAGGAACTTTGTTGCTTGGAGGGTGATCTGCCACCATAACTCTTTATATTCAATGGTTTCTTCCCATAGACCACCCCTTCCATCCATTTTTACCTGCTCAGTGACAAAAAACTTGTAATAAGCTTCACTGCATTTTTGTTTATGCTTAAATAGGGCATTAGTGTATTTGTGAATCTGGATTTCATACATATGTTCTTATATTCTTCTTCGAAGTTTACGCTCTGTCTTGCCAGTATAAAATGCTTGGCAAACCTGACGTATACCTAAATAGACCAAGCCACTGGAATCACAGTTGCTATATTCCTTACTCATAATAGTTATTTTCCTACTTTCCAAAAACATACTTTCCTTATTTATTATATGGCTGCATTGGGAGCAGTGGTCACACTTAAAAGTTCTTTTCCTTTTCTTTGTTGCACTATTCCGTCTCATTTCTTAATCTAATCAAACTCAATGAATTTCTAAAACCCTCTTTTAATTCTCTCTTGGGTATCTTTTCAAGATCTGCAAGTGCAACAAATCTATTCCACTCTGTGTTTAGAATAGACCTGACCAAGCTGGAGCTTCCATTATAATTTCCGTATGTGTCCTGCTTAACTTGGTTCCCATTCTCTTGGTTGTCCAGGCTAATACCCAAAATAGGCCTAAATTTGTCCTGCCTTCATTCACATACCTCTTTTTCTACCTGGTCCATCAACCAAGTTAGATATTCCCTAGCTGTTAAGAACTGCCTTTGTAAACCCATTTCTTTGAAAAACTCCTCATTATTCGAAGTCATCCTGCTTGACCTTATGTACTGCCCTTTGACAATATTTTTCTTATAATGAGTGGGGTGTGAACTATTATAGTGTAAATATGAGCTTGAATATGTATTCTTTCTGAATACCTTGGAATTGAATTCATTATTCTCTTTATATATCTCAATGTCCAGGTATTGTAGTTTCTCTTGACTAATACCATATGTAAATTAAAAAAAAATCAGTGGTATTGTTTAAAAATGCAATAAAATCATTAATAATTTCCACAGGCCAGTCCATAAAATAGATATGTCATCTAAAAGTCTTTTATATAAAATCCAGTTATCACTATATATGGAATTTAGTACTACTTTCTCTTCCCACTTTGCCAATACTAGGTTTGCTTATGTGGGGGCACACGCTGCCCCCATTGCCACACCTTTTGTCTGGTGAAACAATTCTCCTTTAAAGTAGATAAAATTGTACTTCAAAACTAGGTCAATTAATTGAATAACAGTGCATTCGTCATGTGTAAGTGAGCCATCCTCATATTTAATTTCTTCTAACAATAGGAGGCCTTCTTGATGGGGAATGCATGAAAACAGATAAACAACATCTGTTGTAAGAAAGGAAATATTTTCACAAAACAGTTCCTTTGTAAGGCATCTTAAGAGATCCCAAGAGTCCCTCAAAATGTTTTTCCTTTTCACCCACAATGTTTTTAAATTACTGTCCACATACTTAGCTAGCGGTAAAGTCTTCGATCCCTCTGCTGACACAATGGGTCTAAGTGGTAGATCACTCCCATTTTTGTGTATTTTAGGGAGCCCAAACATTGTGGGGATTCTTGGTTTCTTTACTTTCAGGAATTTTAAAGTTTTTACATCTATCAGCCCTTCTAATAAAAGATCTTCTAGAGCCATGTCAATTCTCCTGTAGGCAATGTTAATTTCATTTGTAGACACCACTGAATATCTTGAAGTATTTTTAAGATGTCATTCATTTTCCCTTCGTAGGTTAAACAGTCCACTAAAACTATACCACCCCCTTGTTGGGTTTCATTACCCTTAAGTAATTGTCATGCATTAATTCATTTAAAATGTTTCTCTCATTTTCTTGTAAGTTAGCTTTGTATCTTAGTTTGTGGAAGTTTTTTCTAACCTCACTTTCCACAATACTTTCAAAGTTTTGTTTCAAAGAATAGATTTGTTGTACTTACAGATCTTGAAAAGATACCTAAGAGCAAATTAAGTGTTTTTTAGAAATTCATTGAGTTTGAAAAATTTATTAGAGAGAGAAATGAGATGGAATAGTCCAACAAAGAAAAGGAAAGGAACTTTTAAGTGTGACCACTGCTCCCAATGCAGCCATATAATAAATAAGGAAAGTATGTTTTTGGAAAGTGGGAACATAACTATTATGATTAAGGAATATAGCAACTGTGATTCCAGTGGCTTGGTCTATTTAGATATGTCAGGTTTGCCAAGCATTTTATATTGGCAAGACCGGAGCGTAAAATTCGAAGAAGAATATATGACCATATGTATGAAATCCAGATTCACAAAGGCACTAACACCCTATTTAAGCATAAACAAAAATGCAGTGAAGCTTATTACAATTTTTTTTGTCATTGAGCAGCTAAAAATGGATGGAAGGGGTGGTTTATGGGAAGAAATCATAGAATATAAAAAGTTATGGTGGCAGATCACCCTCCAAGCAAACAAATTTCCTGGACTTAATGACCACATTTCAATTGCCCCTGTGCTAATGGTTTGAAACAGAAGAAAATGTTTGGTTTGACTTTTGCAATATGTACATGACTTAACTTTTATATTATGTATTTATATGTGTATTCATACAAAAACATTTTAGAAATTTTATGATGGAAATAGTTTTAAAAATTTTAGTATGATTATATTTATTTGTATACAGATGTTGATGCCAATTCATGATGCAATTTTATGTTCAGAGTTCAGTGTTAATAGAATGGACACTAGAGGGAGCTTTTAAGACCATTTTCTATATTTTACATGCAATCCTTTTAAATATGTCTTAAAAGTTTTAAAGTACATGATTTTATATGAATGTATGAAGGATTTAACATAAAACATGAATCTTTAGACAGAATTATTTAGGTAACCTGGTTTTTAATGGTGGTATATGTACTTCTCATTCAGAGAAGGTTGTATATGCACATAGTCACTTTATATTTATTGCATTCTGTATTAATTGCTAATAAACATTCTTATTTTATTGGGTAATTAACTCAATTCACCAAGAAGAGGGAGTATAAAAGGAATGGTTCACAAGTCTGTCTGCATCTGATGAAGTAACTTGCAAACGAAAATGTAGTAGATAGGAGACGTTAATGCCTGGAGTGTAAACTGCTGGTATTCGATCCTTGATGGTACCTGTGGATTATATGACATTGACTTACTCTGTCCCCCTACAGATTTTTCCTCTTTGGGAATGTATGTTTTCTGCAGAAAACCTTGGGATTGGATTACCCAGTGCCAGACCCTCATGGCCTTGCAAGAGAGTGGAGTAAAAACATGTTCCACCCTGTTTGGTGATAAACAATAGTACTGCTATAATGTTAAGTTGTCTATCTCGCCTTCATTCTTGCTGGATGGGTTCGGAGCCGATCTTCGGCTCCGACTCGGCCTTCTACTAAAGCTCTAGAGCTATTTACTGGCTTGAGGCCTCCCCATATCCCACAATGCTTGGCGCTAGATACCCAGATCTCATTTGTCGCTTCAGCTACGAGGTTGCGTTTTTACTGGCTCAGGTCGTATTGATCCTTTTTTGCTATTTTCAGCTAATATTTAACTGTATTTTTCT
This sequence comes from Protopterus annectens, assembly GCF_019279795.1. Lineage (NCBI taxonomy): Eukaryota > Metazoa > Chordata > Ceratodontiformes > Protopteridae > Protopterus > Protopterus annectens. Next base: position 414,445,774 of record NC_056729.1, read on the forward strand.
TAGAGTTAGATTGTCTTTACCTTGTAGTATAGTTATACTGTCTATCCCCTAGTTTGTCCCACTTAGGAAACTCGTTTTCTGTTGGAGAATTTCTACCCCCCCTTGTTTCTTCTCTATTAGTGGCTAACCCCCCCCTCCCTTGTACCTATAGGAGTAGTGTTTAGCCTTCTAGTTTTTTGAATATTTTTATTGAGGTTGTTGTTGTTAAGTGTGGGTGATAGTGATAGTTTTTTTCTGCTTATTATTGTTAGCTTGTCTAGTGCAGGCGTGTGAGTGTGTCTCTGTGCCTTGTTTAAGCACTAGTGTAATTTTTCTCTCTTTGGTATCCCCGGGCCAGTATGTCCAAGGATACCAAAGTTTCAGGCTTCAAGAAGTGTGACTCGTGCTGTCAGAAGATGTCTCTGACAGACGGTCACACTTCTTGCGTTTATTGCTTGGGTTCCCTACACCTGCAGGACTCCTGCTCGGTCTGTCATGCCTTCAGCCCGAGAGTCCTGCAGGAGCATAGGAACAAGCTTATCTTGAGAGGCCTACTCAAGCCAGAGGGATCCCCGGCGAAGCCTCAGTCGGGGAAATCCTCAAAGCCCGCCAAACCGTCAGCTCCCAGTTCAGAGCCGTCGCCGGGCGGAGCATCTGCCTCCTCCTCCTCTTCGGCTCCGGCTGGAGCCGACACCTCTAGACCTCAATCGGCTTTGTCTTTACTGTCGGAACCGTCAATGGGCCGAAAACGTTCTAGGTCCCCTTCCCTAGAATCGGTTCACTCTGCTCTGAGGTCACCGTTGCTTCAGTCGGAACGAAGCCATAGGTCCCACTCCTCTCGGTCTTCCAGGTTATCCAACCATGACTTGGAGGGGGTGGTTAGTAGACTACTTAAATCGCAGGCCCCGGCCAAGATGTTAACCAGCCCTTCTCAACAGACTGTGGCTGTCCCGGTGTCTTCAGCAGTTCTCCTCTGACTCCCCTTTTGTGTTCGGAGCCGGAGCTGGTTGGGGCTCGAATCTTGGAAACGGAGCCGATACCACACCTTTCGGCTCCTTCGTCTGCTCTGATCTCTTCATGGGTTCCTTCCTTGGAGGGATCTGGGCACCGGGACTCCCTCGTCAGCTCCGAGGGGGCGAGTGGCATTGGACCCTTGTCCGACCCCGTTCTCCCTCTCGGAGCTTCGGCGCAGGTGAGCTCGGCCCCGACATCAGCCTCGGAGCCGTCCCTCTCGATGCCGGGAGAGGTTCACATCTCTTCGGAGCGGGGACCCTCTGCTCTGCCTGACAGGGGCGCCTTCGAGGTCATGAGGAGCGTGCTGACTCCTGTGTCTGCCCTCCCCCCATGGTGCCTGCATCGGTCTCTGTCCACCCTCCTGACCCCAAGCGTGGAGAACAGACACTCCAGGCCAGCCCATTGGGCGTATCTTCCTCTTCCGAGGCCACCCCTGATCATTCAGAGGAGCCCCCTCAGAAGAGAAAATGTAAGAGAAAACATGTTGACTCCCCCGAGTCAGTCACGTCTGATACCGACTTGGAGGATTCGGAAGGGTCCCCAAGATCCCCCTCTTAGGATGTCTCCTTTTCAGACATCCTAGAGATCCTTAAGCAGAGGGGGAACTGGACTGCCCTTAACCCTTCCGAGGACGAGTCGGTGTACCTGGACGCGTTTGGTTCTCGCCCTTCCACCTCCTGGGTGTCTCCACCCTTCGACCCGCTTATGGAAGTGGTGGCTCGAAGAGCATGGTCAGCCCCGGACACAGTGGAACCAACTCCCCGCAGGCCCACTAAGTTCATTACAGACCCACCCAACAAACAATTTCTGACAAAAGGTGTCCCTGTTGATGCCATGGTGGTGGCAGCAGCCACTAAGAAGGAGTTGGCTGACCCTTCGGTGCCTGTCCATCCACCTAATAAAGAGTCTAGGACAATGGACAGGTACAGGAAGCGGATGTTTTCTTCAGCGACCTTTTCCATGCGGTCACTGAATTATCTGTGCCATTTCACCTGCCTTCAAAGGGATCTTCTCCAGGAACTGGGTGATACCCTTCAGGATCCATCAGCTGCGGGGGCTAAGGATAAGATTAACTCCCAGCTGGCAACCCTTAACTCTATCGTCAACTCCTCCATGCGGCTCATTTCTTATGCAGCCGATAGGGCGAGTAGGGCCACAGGTACAGGTGTGGCTTTGAGAAGACATGCCTGGATGCGGTTATATAACTTTGCGGACCACTTTAAGGCGTCCTTCACCAATACTCCCTTTGATGGCTCGGCTCTGTTTGTTCCACAGGTGAAGGATACCTTTACCAGGTGTGAGCAGGAAAGCAAGACTCTCTCTGCTGTGGGAGTCAATTTTTCTACTCCCTCTAGACCATACCCTAAACGTCAGAAGAGTGGAAAAATGTGGTTTCGGAAACCCCAGGGAGTCGTGCCTGACACACGTGGCGGGTTTCCCTCCAGGGGCAGAGGAGGGAACAATAATAGACGCCGCCCGAGGGGCAGAGGGGGTCCACAAAATCAGGGTAGCAGAGAGTCTTTCTCTGACAAACCCTTTCAGCACCCCTGAGGGTCTGCCCGACTGTCCACCTTCAGAGGCAGTCGGAGGAAGATTGTCACTGTACCCAGAAGCCTGGCAACTCCCAACACAAGACAAATGGGTACGGTCCATCATATCCGAGGGTTACAAAATCCCCTTTGTCCACACCCCTGTACAAACAACCAGGTCCCTTCCAGATGTTCCACCCGGTCTAAGGGAACAAGCAGTGCTAGAAATTTCAAAACTGCTAAACAAAAAAAAGGGCCATCCTGCCATTCCCAGCAGACTAACAAGGATCTGGGATTTACTCCAAGTTCTTTTTGGTACCAAAAAAGACAGGGGACTGGAGACCCATCTTGGATCTCAGCAGGTTAAACAAATCTGTTCAAAGAACGAAGTTCTGGATGGTCACGCTTCAGTCCATTCTACCTTTTTTGGGTCAGGACAATTGGATGTGCTCTGTAGACCTTCAGGATGCGTACTACCATATCAAAATGGACAGATGCTCCAGAAGGTTTCTCCGCTTCCGATTGGGAGCCAGTTGCTATCAATTCAGAGCCCTGCCCTTTGGTCTCACCACAGCCCCCAGGGTGTTCACCAAATGTTCTTATTGTTAAAATCTCCTTTCTTCCTTCCTGCACTGGCTTAGATGTCCTATATCACTACTGTGGTATTCTTTACTATAGGCATCTCCTGCTAGGATAGCCAGACATTCGGCCTGTATACCAAAGCCTTATGATTTTGTATGTGCTGTATGCCACACACATGCTCCCCACACAGGATGTAGGGCATAAAGGTGACCTATGGATGCAGTTGCCCAGAACTTTGCTGCCAGTCCAAAAGCCGCCATCACTCGTTTGTCTGAATCCCTTGTTGCTGTGCTTCATACCCAACTGTCGGATAAGTGCCCCATAGGGGTTACATTTTCTTTTCTTTGGTCTTTTGTTTAATTAGAGTTCATGTCATTCAAGAAGGGAAAATGTTATAGTGGGAGGCAGATGAGGATCATCACGAACAGTGTTTCTCTTGTTTGGGTGCTTCCTATGACCGTACCTCTTGTATCTGTAAGGTGTTTGTGCCTAAGACATTCGGAATCGGTTTGTCTTCCCTGGCCATTTATCTTGAAAACCAGTGACTTGAACAGTTAGCCCAGGGTAGCATGGCAGAATCCATTAATCCTGAGATACTCCCACTAGGTAAGAAAGTGGCCAATAAGTTTCATCCAGATTTTTTAGCTCCAGCATCCATCAGACATCCCTTTAGAAGCAAGTGATAACTCTGTAGGCCATCTGATAATCCCCACTGGATTCCTCCCATCTGAGGTGTAGATCAGTCTTTTTGCAAGTCCGCTAAGACTTTGCAGGCATTTGCTCTGGATGTTGAAAGGTAACCAAGGTTTATTATCTGGGAGGGTCCTAGAGGGATTCCGCAGATATTGCTCAGGGAGGAGGTTCTGGGTACTCTTATCAAATCTTGTCAAGGGCTGGAACCTCCTGTGCTTGTTAGGGATGACATCTTTTCCAAGAAAAGGCAAAAGACTGAGCATTTCTTGGGCCATCCTAAGGATCCTCAAAGAGAATTGTAAGAGTTTAGTCTGGGCTTGTTTTCTGCCTCAGTGGCCCAGAAACTTTGTCAAGTGGTTTTGGTGCTGCCTCCTTAGACCTCTAACCCTTCTAAATGGCCTAGAGAACCAGATTCCTTTGATGAGGACTCTGAGTCTGATGAAGGGTCCTTGCCCTATTCTTCACAGATGCCTTCACATTCGGCTTATGGTTCTGATGAGGCATAGTCTATTAGCCCTGAGTACTTTTCAGTGGGATTCTTCTCAAGTGTATGATTTTCAGAGGAGATGATATGAGTTGTTTCAGGTGGATACTCCCTCTGCAGTTCCTCCTGTGTTGGCTGCCTTTTTAGACACACTCATTGCTGCTTCCAAGTCTCCTGTTTCCCAGCCTTCTGCTCCTAAGAAATTTTATAGGTTCTGTAAGGTCCCTGAGGATTCAGTTTTTGGTTTGTGTCCTTCTGCTGATCCTGCTGTGGTGTCAGTCTCTTCTGGCAAACCTTTCAAGCCCTTGTCCTCTTCCAAACTTTTACCTTCTGATAAGGATAATAGGGCAATGGAGAGGATTGGTAAGAAGGTTTGCACTACTTCTTCTTTGGTCTTTCTGGCTATTAATTACCAGACTTGCATGACCAGATGTTCTGTGGCCTTGATTCATAGGTTTTTCGGGTTATTTTTGACCTCTCTGATTCTGGAGGCATCTGCTGTATCTATTTTAGGTCCTACTCCTCAAGTCACTTGCTACTCTGTCCAGTGTAACTATGATGCTGCTTATGCCTCTTCCCAAGGCTGCAGCATTTGGGTCTGTCATGAGGCGTTATTCTTGACTTCATCCCTAGTCTTTGCCTGAAGACTTTGTTATCCAAAGGAGCATCCTACAACTCTGCCTTTAAACATCTTTTTGGGACTGCTGCTACTGACCTGTTTGTCTCCAAGAGAAAGGCAAAGCCTTGCTGAACCTTAAGCGTATATTTTTGTCTCTCCTATCCCTAAGTTCCAGAGCAGTTATCCTTCTAGATCTGCTTTTGTCCGCAGGCAACCCTGCCAGGCCTCCAAGGGCAGGAAAGGTAGTAGGAGAGCCTCCTCTGCTAAGGCTTCTCAAGCTTCTGTGGCCCAGAAGCCTCCTTTTATCTGAGCCTGCTTGTTTGACAATTTGACCCCCCCCCCCCCCGACCAGGTTCCTTTGTCCCTTCGACTTTCCTTTTGTCTTCCAAATTGAGTTGTCATCACTTCAGACTCTTGGGTACTTTGTATCATCCATCAGGGTTACTTCATGGTATTGAAGTCTCTCCCTCCTTTTTCAGGGATTCTTCAACCTCCTGAAGAGAAGCTTCCTCATTTCCCAGAGGTCCTAGGGTCCCTCGTGACGCAAGGGACCATTCAGCTTATTACCTCTCCCCAAGTGGAAAAGTGTTTTTATTCCAGGATGTTCCTGTTTCCTTGAAAGGAGGCCACTTGGAGATCTATTCTGGAAATCTCCCTTCTCAACACCTTTCTCAAGGCCCCCTCTTTTTCGGATGCTTACTCTTCAAACCCTGTTTCATTGTTTACTGCCATAGGTTTTTCTGGTGTCTTTGGATCTGAAGGATGCTTACCTTCATATCCCTGTTCACCCTCTTTTTCGGGAAGTTTTTATGTTTGTGTTTTTCTTCCTCTCATTTTCAATTCTCTGCTTTGCCTTTTGGTCTCTCTACTGCTGCAAGGGTATTCACAAAATGCTTAACTCCTGTGATTGTCTTGGAGCCTGCAGAAAAACATTCAGATTTTTCCTTACTTAGACAATCTGCTGCTTCTGGCACCTTCGCCTAGTTGCCTGTTACTGGAACTAGAGTTCACCATTTCTCTCCTTCAAAGTCTGGGGTTCACTATCATTTTCCAGAAGTCCATCATGACTCCTTCTCAGGATCATGTATCTGGGATGCAGGATTCAGATAGTGCCAATGTTGGCCTCTCCACTTCCAAAAGTTTTATTGACAACCTTGTTTGTCTCTTCTTCCTATGCCTACCATTCCAGACAGAGAGTTTCTTCTGGCACTGGGATTCATGGCCTGTTCTGTTCCAGTGCTTAATCTTGCTAGACTGCATATATGGAAGCTTCAGTAATACTTCACGTTGGTCTGGCTGTAGCATTGCCATCCTTAGGATTTCAGTATGCCTCTCCTTCCTTGTGTAAAAAAGGAATTGCAGTGGTGGATTCAACAAGTTTGCTCTCAATCCAGGCCTACCCTTTCAGCCTCTAGTCTCTTCTCAAGGACTGTTCACTGATGCGCCAGACATGGGGTGGGCGTCTTCATGTAGTCACCTAAAAGTTCAGGGTCTCTGCCCCCCCCCCCCCCCCATCAGAAGTCAGACCATATCAACATCAAAGAGCTCAAAGTTCTGATTCTGGCACTTCAGGCTTTTCACCCCATGTTCTATCCAGGCTCCTTGAAGCTGTACACAGTACAGTGATGTGGTATGTCAACAAGCAGGAAGGTACAAAATCTTACCTCCTCTGCAGTTATCAGTTAACTCTTCAGGCAGCACACATTCCTTCAGAGCACAGTCTAGTGGCAGACTCTGTGAACAGTTCCAAAATGCAGGCTTTATGAATGGATGCTTCACAGAGATGCATTTCTGGACATTATCCGTCGATGGGGTATTCCTCAGGGAGATCTTTTTGCCTCCCCTCTGAACAGGTTGCTCTCTCCCCTGTTTGAGTGCCATGCTGTCTGACGTAGAAGACTGACCTTTCTTATGCTTGGAAGGGGATGCTTCTTTATGCTTTCCTTCCTGTTCTTTTACTTCTAGGAGTCCTGAAGAAGATTCAACTGAACTGTAAAAATATTGCTAATGACTTCCTTTTGGCCAAGACAGCACTGGTTCCCCATCTTAATGCATCTGGCCAGGGGCAGCCACCACCAAGTTACCTCACTGGTTGGATCTCCTTAGGGCAGGGGGTCTGCCATCCATCCTCACTTGTCCACTCTTCAGCAAATACTGTGGCTGATAGGGTTTTGATCCCTTTTAGACACTCCTTTTCTGAGGAAGTGCTGAGGGATTTACAGGAGGCAAGGAAACCTTCCACCAGAAAATCTTGTATGTTCAAATGGAAAATATTTTCTGTCTGGTGCCATGCTGCTAACTAGGACCCTTTTTCGGTGGGAGTCCCTTGGTCCTCTCCTGTTTGTGTGAGTTACCCCAGTCAGAATTGGCCTGTTTGTCAGCCATTTCTGCTCGTCTGCCCTTGAATTCTCACTTGGCTTCTTGTTTTGAGGTCAAACAATTTCTTAAAGGTTTCCTGTATCTTAGGCCTCCAAGAAAATCTGTTCCTCCTCCTCCTCCTCCTTGGGACCTTTTATTTTGTTTTGAAAAATTAACTCTGGCTCCTTTTGAGCCTGCAGATTTTGCTTCTTTGTAACATCGTACCTGGAAGACCGTCTTATTGCTGGTTCTTATTTCTGCTCGGAAGGTTTCTGAGATTCAGGTCCTTATGGCCATTCCTCCCTTTTTTTTTTTTTTTTTTTTTTTTTTAAATATATACACAGGGACAGGGTGCACCTTCAATAAATCCCCCTTTTTATGCCCAAGGTGGTAATTGAGTTGTCCTTGAATCAGTCAGAACTTCCTTTTTCACTTTTCAGTCTTCTAGTGAGATGGTGTTGCATTCCTTGAATTTTCACAGGCATCTCTGGTATTATTGGATAAAAACTAAGGCCATTCATAAGTCTGACCAGCTTTTTGTTTCCTTTCATTCCAGGACATTGGATTTAGCTTTTTCTAAGCAAATTATCTCCTCTTGAATATATAAGGCCATTTGTTTTTGCTGTTCTTTTCATGGCAAATCTTTGTATACTTCTGTTGGAGCTTATTCTACTAGGACTGTTTCCTCTTATGGTGCTTTCTTCAAGGGGTTGGGCACTAATTCTATCCTTGAAGCTGCTACTTGGTCTTCACTGCATAACTTTACTAAGCATTATAAATAAGATATGGTCTGTAAGGCCAGAGCAGTTTTTGCTAGAGCCATTTTGTATGGGTTTGTTTAGGGCTTTCCTCAGGCTTCCACCTCCCATTATGCTTTTGAGCGTTTACTTTCCCCTGTAGTAAAGAATGCTGCAACAGTGATATAGAAGGACATAGTGTAGTTGTGTAAAATCTTACCATAACAGTAGATGTACTTCTTTTCACTGTTGCAGTATTCTCTCCCTCCCTCCAGCCACATCTTGTTTGTTCTGGTTTTTATTTTGAATTCCCATCTGGCTGAGGGTCTTCCCTTTTTCTCCTTATAGATGTGCATAGGCTCCTTTTGTCCTGTGTAGACTGTTCTCTACAGGGGCAATTCTGTACTGGGAACTGCATCCATACCTCACATTTTGTCCTGTGTAGACTGTTCTTTACAGGGGCAATTCTGTTCTGGGAACTGCATCCGTACCTCACATTTTATGCTCTACATCCTGTGCAGGGAGCCTGTGTGCGATGTTCGATGCATACAAGATCATAAGGCTTTGGTATACTGGATAAAAGTTAGGCTATCCTAGACAGGAGATCCTAATAGTAAAGAATACTGCAACAGTGAAGAGGACATCTACTAGGTTATGATTTTACACAGCTGTACTTTCTTTTACACAGCTGTACTTTCATAGCCGATACCTTATGAATTTAATATCCTCTATGGTTGTTCTACTTAAGTCTTGCATCCAAAATTAGTCTTTGTTTGTCAGACTTCACCCTTCCTGTTTTGTCTCCATCTTTTCCACTTTGATTTATAACCTTCTAATCGAGTTACATATATGAGCCTTAACTGCACAGTTCAAAATATCCTTTCAATCAGATAAGCCTAAACCACCTGTGTTATGTGGGGAGAATCTGCTTATCCCACATAATTGTTGCCCTCTACCCCTCCAAAATAAATTCCCTCAACGTTTTGTTGTCATTTATAACTTTTCCAGTTGATAAAAATATGCCTGATCTCTTTACAAGACAAAAGGGACTAAATATATTTTGTTGCTTGTATCTTAATTTTCATAATCGACATTCCAGTTAATTTTTTTGTATTTTCTTCTGTGTTGTCTCTTCCCATATAGTCTTGGCTGCCACAACATACCTTTTTTAAGTCCTGCTCCTAAAAGTACTTTCTTATTCTGTTTTCATGATTATTGCTGAACCGCTTTGAGTGGGTGCTAGTTTACAGCTAACTTTTGTTTTACCTGCATTTATTTTATATCCTTGAGAGACTTAAAGTATTCTGTAATACCCAGAAATAAATGAGTAAATTCCACAACACCAAAATGCCCTTGGATTTAACCAGTACAAAATATCATCTGCAAATAAAGCTAACTTTTCATAATTGCATTGCCTGTTTTTTATCTTTGAATTTGTGAATCCCTTCTTTTCTTTAATGGCACTACGGGTTCACTACATAATCTCGAATTTTTGAAATACTGAATTTCAAAAGCTCAAGACCATGTAGCCGAAACCCCGGAATACTGAAAGACTAGAAGCGCAAAATTCAAAATCCCGATGTTCGGAGATATTGAATTAGCGCTTCTGGTGTTGCGGTTCAGGTAAGTATGTGTGTGTAAGTGTGAGGGGATTTAGTATGTGTAAGTGTGTTTGTAAGGGGATTTAGTGTTTATAAGTGCATGTTGTGACTTTGATGTGTGTGAGGGACTGTAACGTGTGGGTGTGAGTTTGCCTTATGTGTCTGTGCGATCTCGGAGTTAGAATATTTAAGTAGGGGTGTGTGGGGGGTGCAGGGGGGCTTGCCCCCCTGCTTATCTGTAGTGTAGTATGTTTGATTGTGGGGGGAAGCTGTGTGTATGTGTGTGCTGTGTGTATGTGTGTGCTGTGTGTGTGTGCTGTGTGTGTTTAGATGTTCGGGATTTTAATTTTCGCGTTTGTGTAGTTTTGGTTTGTCGGGGTTTTGGGTTTATAGTTTCGAGCTTTTGAAATTTGGTATTTCAAAAGGTCAAGATTATGTAGTGAACCCGGCACTACATATGAAACAAGTAACAGAGTGGAAAGAGGACATCCCTACCTGATTCCTTTCTCTTAAAGCCCAGCTTGTTAGGAGTGGAACCTTCCTTCTATCCCTTCATATATTTGTCTTGTTAACCCTGTTAGGAACACAAATGCTACCATTGCCCTACTCCTATAATCCTTAACTGACTCAGAATGCTTTCCCTGCATCAGGAGTCTCCAACAGTAGTAGTATTTTCTTATGCTGTGTTTCTTTCTGAATCCTCATTGTTCTGTTAATTTTATCAAATGTTGTTCATCATACTGTTCACTGCTGCAGTAACCTTCACTTTACGGGTTATATCCTGTCAAGGATATAACAGCCGTCCAGTTTATAAAGCTTCAGGCCACTTTCCATACACCCACACTGTCATGGAGTTCGAGCTGAACTGACTAAAAGACAAGTTTGGGTGCAAAGCTCTTCAGTGCTTTACTGCCCCCAAAGACCATGCTCCTCTGAGACTTTCAAGGATCGCAGGTCTGATTGTACTGTTTTTTGCCAGCCAAATTAAGTGACCTTTACCCTCTTTCTGTAGTATAGTTACCATTGTTTTTTTTTTTTTTTTTCAAAATGCAGATACTCGGTCCCCCTTTAAATACCGTAGTACAATGCCTTCCAAATCTTTGTCTTGCTCTTACCTTCTAGGTGAAGTTTGCAGTTGTCTTTCAATAAAACATAACCAAAGTTATATTAAAGGGAAGTAAATGTAATTTTTGTCATAAAAACTATATATGTTTTTGTTTTGTTACTTCCAGTGAGATTGCAGCAGAGGTGTTGAAATTGGCTTCTTCAATGTGTACACATTTGCATGTTCTTAAAGTTTAGTAGGCAAAGAATTATTCATGTAACATAATTGTGTCTGTGTCTTACTGACTGAAATATGTTTTGATTCCTCTTCAAGGATGCTGCCACTGGAACTGTCATGATGGTGTTTGTGTACTCACAACCTATTAAAAATAAAACTTTTGAATTCATCCTTAGAGAGTTGGTTGTTGCTCCATCTGCTAGAGAGGTCATTAAAGTGTAATGACGGAGATATGCTGATAGAAGGAATCCCTCAGATTTGTTTTAACCTTCCTTCTGCAAGGGATTTAATGTTGCCCCTACAATCTTTTTCAAAGAGCAAAATAAAGTCAGCAAGCTGCTGGTAAGCAAACATTTAAAAAAAAACAATGGCAGGTAGGCTTCAAAAAGAAAGGAATAACCCCCAAAACAAAATTTATAGTAATTCTGAAAGGCTATGTACAAGACTCCGCTCCCACTCTGGCAAACTGTTAAACCTTCCAAAAAGTCTGAATCTCCATTTCTGCCTTTGGCAACAGTTTCACTCAGATGAGTTATCATAGTAATCCACCAAAGTTACAGGTGGTAGTGGGAGTCTCTCCTTTTCAAGGGATTTGCCTTCATTTGGCAAACAAAAGATCAACCCCCCCCCCCCCCCCCCGTTCTTCAGCATCTGCAGTCTCAGGGGTGCTACAAGTGCTTCCTTCTCAAGTAGGAAGAGAATTTTATTCAAGAATCTTTGTTTCTGTTGCCAAAGTAGGAAGACTCATTGAAATCGGTTTCAGATCTTTTCTTTTTAAACCTTGTTATGATTGTGCCCCAAGTTCAAAATGTTACCCTTCTCAGCTTGTTGCCTCTCATTCCCTATTTGAGTTTTTGATGACATTCAATTTTAAGTCTGTGTGTAGATCACACTTGTCACTTCTCTACATTGCCCTAGCTCCTAAACTGAAAAGATATGCAAGTTGTCTAAATAAGGAAAAATGTGAATACCCTGCAGAGTCCTTTTCAAAGTGTCATAATAAATCTCTCACCTGTGTGAGAGATTCCTGACGCAGACTGGGGTTCCAGGAGAACATACAAAAGTCACGTTTGACATACGGTCACAGGATTTTTTGGGGTTTGGTATAATGGTTAAGGTCTTTGCCTCACAGGTACAAGGTACAGTATTTGATTCTGACCTTGGTTTATTGGCTAGGCTTAAAATAGCTCTCAGGGCAATTAGCGTAGTATTCATATTCACCTTTGGAAGTGAAGATAGTTTCCTACACTGATTTCTAGGTACCTCAGTTCAAAGAGAGATTCCTCAGCAGGGAAAAGTAGTTCTGTATCTAGATTTGTTCCGAAGATTCTCCACTCAGGCTATGGTCGCTGAAAGAGAGTATCTCAGGATTTTGTGTCTCATAGGTTCTATGATTATCATGATTCCTTTAGCAAGACTCTGTGAGAAAAATTCTGTGGTACTTAAAATATCTTTAGTCACAACATCAACATTCCCTGACATTCCAGATTCTAGTTTGAATTTGTGAGAAGAGAGAGTTTTTTTTTTAATGGAGAGACCAAATCAAAGTCTAGGTTGTCCATTTTCCCTTCCAGTTGCAGCATGGTCCGTCACAACAGATGCCTCAGACTTTGCTTGGGAGCAGTGACTATGAGGGTAAAGATGCAGGGTTTTGGAACAGAAATGACAGACCAAAGCACACACAAATGCAAGAAAGATGCTGGCACTTGCAGTGGTCCTAAGAATAATAGATGTTCTCTACTCTCTCAATCACCTGTAAGTGTTTAGAGATGACACCACAGTGATGTAATAAATAAATGGGGAGGGGGACACATCTTTGCTCTGCCTGCCTGCGATGCAGTTTTTCAGCGCAATCTGGATCTGTAGGCATCAGACATACAATTGGAGCAAAACTGTGTGGCAGACAAGCTCATCAAGATAGGCTCCCATGAATGGAAATTGAATCAAGTGGTCTTCCAGGAATCAATTCAGCTGTGGTGGACACCTCAAATAGATCTTTGTGCCTCTGCTTACAACAGTCAATTGCAAAATTTTGTTCCAGGACTCCATGCAAGAAGGTGTGGAATACTGATGCATTTTCTTTTTCTTGGACATGACTGTGTCTGTATGCTTTTCCATTAATATCCAGGGTACTTCTGTAGAGTCACAAGGATTCTTGAGATCAATGTGGAGACTCCCTTCTGGCACACTCAACATTGCTTCTCCCTTCATTTTGGAAATGACCAGGAGCAATTATTATAAGCTTCTCACAGACTAGACCATTTTACACAGCAACAAGGGTATTTGATGCATATCACCCTCAAACAATTGCAAGTAACTGCCTGAATGATAGAATCTTAATAACTTTTAGGCACCTTTTTTGAAGAAATGCAGCAGCTATTAATAATGACAAGAAAAACCTGCTGCTCGAAAATCCTACATTAGCAAATGGAAAAGATTTTCTAGTTGGTGCCAAGACAGGAACCAGTAGCCTTTCAGGACTAGTGTCTTTCTGGTTCTGTATTTTCATAGGTTCATAGGTTCGGACTAGTGTCTTTCTGGTTCTGTATTTTCATAGGTTCATAGGTTCATACTAGGCTATCTGCCCTAGGGCATTTATAAGCCTAGCCATTTTGTGTGAGTTGTCATCTGTCCTGTCTTATTCCACCATCAAAGTTAATTTGTCAGCTTGTCTGCTCATTGATCTTCCTTTTTCAATGTAGTGTCATGTGAGACTGCATTTGGAAGGGGTGTTGCATACAAAACCTCGTAGACCACAGGTGGCTGCTCCTTGCGATCTTAATTTTGTGTTGGAGAAACTAACTTCTGCTCCATTTGCTCCATCTCATCAGGCTACTTTGAGGGACTTAACATGGAAGAGTGTTGCTGTTTGCTCTGACATCTGCAAAAAGAGTATTGTAGTTGCAGGCTCTTATGGGTTGGTCAACTTCATCTTATTTTCCACAAAGGTGGGGGTTCCTTGAGAACTAATCCTTTAATTTATTCCTAAAGTGGTAACAGAGTTTACTTTAAGCCACACTATCCATCGTGTCTTTTCCAGAAACTAAAAATGAGGGGGGAAAAAAGATACTCGATATCCTGAATGTCCACAGACAACTCTGGTACTATCTTAATAGAACAAAATCTTTTAGTGACTCTGATCAGTTGTTCATTTCTTGTGAAGGTAAAAAAAATGACAACCTGTGTCAAAGTAATGCTATTACCTTTTGTTATAACCACCACATAAAGGCAGTTCCAAGCAGGATCAAGGTTCATTTTACCAGGGCCTTTGCTTCACCTTTGTCATTTTAGAAGTATTCTAGAAGCCGCAGCTTGGTCCTCTGTGCATACATTTACAAAGCACTATAAACGGTATACCTTTTCCAGGTCTAGGACAGGTTTAGTTATAACCATTCTCCAGGGGCTTCTGGAAACTTGTCTTATCTTTCATGTTGTAGTCGTCTACCCACACAGACAAGGCTGCTGCAACAGTGATCTTCATGAAGAACAACATAGTAAAGTTTGTGTAAGTAAACTTAACCTAAAAGTAGATGTTTGATCACTGCTTCAGTGAATGCTCCCTCCCCCCATCCCCCATATTTTTGTATGCTTTTGTTTGCCAGGGTAAGGATGTGTGTGTGTGTGTGTGTGTGTGTGTGTGTGTGTATGTGTGTATATATATATATATATATATGTGTATGTATGTGTATATATATATATATATATATATATCTATATATCTATATATCTATATATATATATATATATATATATATATAATGTGTGTGCGTGTATGGATTGTCTACTTTGAACTTGTAATAGGAAGCTTTACTTCTGTGAAAGTTCACTTCAACGTAAGTGCACTTCACCGAAAAGAAGGTAAAATAATGTTGGAAGAAATTATTTTGGAAGACGGTAGTTTAAGCCGAGATGAATGTATGGTCATTGTACAACTAATGGACCTGGTTTTAAAGTACAACTTCGTATACTTTAAAGGTGAATTTTTTCACCGAATTAAAGGTGTAGCCATGGGCACAGCGTGTGCACCTACGTATGCCAATTTAATTTTAGCAAAATGGGAGGAAAAATGGGTACTAAACTCGGGATACAACCAAAAATGGTTGTTGTTTAAAAGGTTCTTGGATGATATTTGTATTTTTTGGAACACATCAAATGAGGAAATTCAAGAATTTATAAACTACTTAAACAATTGTACGGATTTCCTTAGGTTCACCCACAATGGTAGACGATGCCAGGTTAAGATACTTGGACATAGAAATTTATAAAGAAAACAAGAAGTTTCATTCAAAAGTTTACAGGAAAAATACGTATTCAAATTCCTGTTTGCACTATGACAGTGCCCACCCCATTCATTAGAAAAGAAGTCTTGTGAGAGGGCAGTATATTAGGTCATCGAGAATTACATCAAAAATGGAAGACTTTGTGGTGGAAATGAATACTTTGAACAATATGTTCAAGCAAAGGTGCTACCCACATTCCTTGATGGAAGACATAGAAAAGGAAGTTTTAGAGGGTAGAGCTGATGGATTTCAACCAATTTTAGGAAAAAGTGAAGTCATTAATGAACAGACAAAGAAGTTAGAGGACAATTTCAGTAGTGCTTTAGTGATTGAATTTAATGGAAGCTCCAACCTTATAAGAAACACAATGGTTAAGGAATGGAAAAGATTTTCCACTATTACAGATACAGACCATATGAAAAAATAAAAATGTTAAAATAGTTTAAAAAATGGGTGCAACCTTAAGAATTTGTTAGAAAGAAATGAAGCAGGGAACCGTAGAAACAGGAACCAAAGAAGAAATGAAACAGGAACCAAAGAAGAAAAAAACATTTAAATGTGGACACTGTGCTCAGTGTCCATATATTATAAACGGGGAAATGGTGTTCCTTGAAAGTAGACAATTGGTTCTCCAGGGGAAAGAATACAGTAACTGTGAGGACAAAGGAATAGTATATTTGGCAAACTGTGGAATCTGTCAAGCCTTCTATGTTGGGAAGACAGAACGAAGGTTGAAAAGAAGAATTTATGAGCACATGTAAGAGATACAAAACAAAAAAGAAACTAATGCGCTCTATAAACATAAGTTACAATGTGAACAGGTATATTATGAATTATTTGTACTGGAAAAAGTGAAATATGATGTTAGAGGTGGTTTATGGGAGGAAAGAATTCAGTACCGTGAGCTTTGGTGACAAGTTACGTTGCAAGCCAACAAGCATCCAGGACTCAAAGTATTTTCATTGCCCCACTCAAATTAAGAGCTGCGAAATTATAGATCCTAAACAGGAATCCTATGTTCTTCCTTTACTTAATTATTAAGTTATTAACTAATTTCCGTGTCATCTCAGCTTGTATTTCAACAACATATTTTTCAACATAAGATGAACTACACTGACGTCAAGAAACTGAAAGAAGTTTTAAAGTGTTTTTAGAATAGGTTCATAGGTAGGTACTGGGCTATCTGCCCAAAGGCATATATTAGACCAGCCACATTGTGCAGTATTCACCACCCCTTTGGTTAGTTCCCTAGGTCCTTGATCTAGCAGCTAGTACCCTTGGCCCCTATCTAGTAGAGCTGTTGGTATGATCCCTGGTGTGAACTTTCTGTTACCCATCCACTCGTCAAGGTTCCTCTTGAAGAGTGATAGTGAGGGGCTCTGTCTTACGTAGATCGGGACCTTGTTCCATAGCAAAGGAATTCTTTGCGAAGGGAATCTATCCCTCCAGCATGTTCTATTCATTGTTGTGCTGAGGTTTATATAGTGAATTTGGTTTTGCTAAGATGGAGCATGTTCAACAGTTCTGGGTTGGACATGGCTCTGTATGTTAGACAGAGATCGCCTCTGAGAAGGTGGTATGCAACAGATAAAAGCCTTAGTTTTTTCAATTGTGCTGCATAGGGCAACTGTTTGAGGCCAGTAATCTTCTTAGTGAGGTACCTCTGTGGTCTCTCCAGCTGCTGGAGATGTCTAGCCAGGTACATTGTACTCATAGGTCTGATGAGGGAAGAGTAGAGTGGCACCACTACATTCTTAGATCTTGATGTGAACCCTTTCGTGATCAGATGGGTCACATAGAAGGATTTTCTAACCACCTTGGCAACATGGTTATCAAAGGAAAGCTGACTATGTACTTGGGTCTTTAGATCCCTTATTACTAATTCAGATTTCAGGGTGTTACTTCCTATGTGGTAGTTCGCGGGTACTCTGTTTTTTTCCAAAGGGTATTACTAATCCTTTTTTAGCATTTAGCTTGAGGCCATGGCTTTGACACCATGCATCAGTCTCATTAAGGCCCTTCTGGAGGATATCCATGTCGGCTGGAGACTCTATTATAGCACCCAGTTTGCAGTCGTCCGCAAACTTGGCCAGCCACAGCCCTTCAGTGCTTGCCTGTACTTCTGAGAAGTATATGCCAAACAGGAGGGCCCCCAGGACAGAGCCCTGAGGCACACCGCTCGTTACTGGTCTGGATTCGGACATAGATCCCTCTACTCTTACTTTGTGGGATCTGTCTGAGAGCCAGTTTGCGATCCATCTTGTGATGTAAGAGTTTATGCCCAGGTTGGTGAGTTTATCAATAATACCCGAATGGGGAATGGTGTCAAATG
This sequence comes from Protopterus annectens, assembly GCF_019279795.1. Taxonomy (NCBI): domain Eukaryota; kingdom Metazoa; phylum Chordata; order Ceratodontiformes; family Protopteridae; genus Protopterus; species Protopterus annectens. Next base: position 414,463,264 of record NC_056729.1, read on the forward strand.
CTTTAGCAAGGTCAAGGTAAGCCGTGTGTACCTCCTTTCCCTTATCTATAGCCTGAGTAACTGTCTCAAAGAAGTCCACCAGGTTCAGGAGGCATGATCTGCCCTTGACAAAGCCGAACTGTATGGGGTGAAGTGTTTTGAGGTTCCCACTCTCTCCATTTATGAGTTCCATAATGATTCGCTCCATTGCCTTACAGATCAGACTGGTCAGGCGTATTGGTCAGTAGTTCCCAGGGTCTGTTGTGGGCCCACCCTTGTGCAGTGGAACCACCATTGCTGTGTGCCATTCTATGGGCACATATCCTGTCGAGAGGCTAAAACTGAACAGGGTATTCAGATGCAGGGTTAATTCATTTTGGAGCTCGCGTATGACACAGCCCGGGACACCACCTGGTCCCATGGAGGCAGTGTTTTTAGCTTTAGATAAAGCCTCATTAACCAACGTATCAGTAATAATTAGAGTTACACAATCCCCTGGAATAGTAATAGGCCCTGTAGGTGGTGGGGGGGGGATTTGCACTGAACCTGTCAGCCAAGACCTGAGCATTGCAATTTTGTTTTTTGACGTAACCATAGAAGGCCTTATGGTTATGCTTGACAACTTTCTTTTCGAAATTGGCTTTAGTTGACTTGATGAAGGCCCTCAATTTCTTACTAAAGCTGATCAGGGAAGATTTTTCTATTTGAGATTTGGCCTTTTTTTGTTTAAGTCTCCTCCTTTTATTGTATAGTTTGCTTATGGCCAGGGTCCACCAGACTGGTTTCTTCTTGCTTGAGGAAGGAGTCTTGGTTTTATTTGGGATAGCACAGTCCATTCAATCCTGAAGATGTATATAAAGTGCCTTGGTGTAGCATTCTGCATCCTGGATATCATTATCCTTCTGCAAGGGAATAGTGAAGCTTTCCACTTCTGACGCAAGTAGTTTTGAAGTTTGCTTTGGAAAGGTTTTTTACTATGGTTTCTTTGACTGGGGGAGGTGGAGGGGTGAGGATGTCTAGGGTTATCAGTTTGTGATCTGATCTGACCAGAGAGGGAGTAATAACTGGTGTGGTACAATGGGTGCCCATATTTGTAATGACTAAATCCAATATGTTGTCCCCTCTAGTGGGAGAACATACCAGTTGTTCAAGGGCATTTGAATTTATAAATTCTATGAACTGCTGGGCATAGGAGTTAGAACTTTGGTAGTTTGCCCAGTCTATACCAGGGTAGTTGAAATCACCCAAAATTATGGTGTTGGGTAGGACCTTTATATTTTCCAATGCCTCAAGGAATGCTGAGTGAGCATCTTGGGATATGGTGGGCGATCTATAACAGGCTACGACTTGAAATGCGATTTTGCCTGCTGATAGTTGCGCGTGGATGATCTCTGGGGCATCATCCTGCGCCACTAACCTGGAGATGTGGGTATACGTGATGAATATGGATACACCTCCGCCCTTTGTACTGCGATTTCGGTAACTGAGGAGGCCGGAAGGTATGATATGAATTGTAACGTGGTAGTGCTGGGGTGCTCTCTGGAGCCTTGAACCAGGTTTTGTTTTTAAAGTATTTGCATTTTGCTGTTTTGCACGTTATTCATTTATTCATTTAACATGAAGATTTTAAACATATTTGTATTAGCATGGATAGTTGCTTATTACTGTATTGCTCTGAATTTTGTAAGCATGATTACAACAGTTACTTCATATAAGTTCTGGGTTCAGAGAAATTCCTAGGAAACATACATTCTTTATAGTAGAAAATGGTAGTTCTACTTTGTTCCACAAGATGGCACTGTATTAAAAGTTGTTTTAGAAAAGGTTTTAAAAGGTTTTAGAGATTTTAAAGGTTAAATTAAAGTAACACACATGACTGTATCAAAGAGTTTGCAAACTTTTAGACAACTGGTATGATATTTGATTGATGTTCTTCGTGTTTCACTGTTGCAGTCATAACTGTAGGGTGATCTGCCGGCAGGCAGCCCGAGGTCGGCCAGAATTCCAAAGTCTGGGTCAGGCGTCGGCTGCTCTAGCAAGTACCCTGACGTCAGAGCGCAGAGGTATAAAGCTGGCAGCCGACACCTTCTTCTCCAGTCTTTCTTGCCGTGCGGTGGAAAGCAGCTTGCAAGTTGTTGGTTGGTGGATTCCCGGACAACGTGCTTGGCTTGTCGGTCCGAAGACGACGACTTCTCTTCTCAAGCCAAGTACCCCGTTGGGGAAACTTTTTTTTCTTGCTCCTCCGATGTCAGAAAAAGTTAATAATTGTATATCGTGTGGAAAACAAATACCTCATAAAGATTTCCACTCTTACTGTCTCCCTTGCTTAGGCCCTGACCACGACGTTTCTTGCTGTCTGTTTTGTGCCAGGTTTAATTCTCGTACTATTAAGCGTAGGTACGATTGGGTCTTGAATTATTTTGGTAGACGGTTCAATTATAGGATGTCGTCGGATACTTTACCGACAACCGGAATTCACAAAAAACGCAAGGACAAGAATAGGCCTCCGAGGTCCAAACAGGATTCGGTGCAGCCTGAGCCAGCTTCGGGTTCGGCGGTCGTCAGTGAGGTGCTTTTGCAGCCCCTGTCGTCAGCCACTTCGGAACCGATGGCCAACACGGACTCCCATGGGGAGCCAGCTAGGCCCAGTATTCTGTCTGCTGCAGGACCTTCGGACATCGCTCCTTCAGATGGGTCCGGAACCGCTGTGCAGGTACCGGCTTCTGAAGGGGTTTTCAGGCCTTCTCATATCACTATTACTACAAAGATAAAGGCAAAGTCAAAGACTCCTGTTAAGCCAAGGGTTTCTTCTCAAGCTCCTTTGGATTCAGCTCCCAAGACCCAGAAGCAATTATTAAGGATGGCTGAAGATTTGCTTACTATGATTAGGGGTTCTCACCCCCCTCCTGAAAAAAGGCCTAGACAGGATATTCCTTATGATTCCTCTGATCAGGCTTCTGTGTCTTCAGTCTCTTCCTCTGACCAGGATTATTCTTTTCCTCCTTATGAGGATTCTGATGCAGAGGACTCTATTCCCTCTGCTTCTCCCCCTGAAGATTTTTCTTTTGGGGAAACCTTGCATGAGATGAGAGAGCATTTTCATTGGGAAGGTCAGGATTATTCCGCTTCCAAGAAGAGACTTAGGGAATTTCTCCTTCTCCCACAACACAGACCTTTGGCTATTCCTCCTGTTCTTGATATTGTGGATGATGCTTTCTCTGAAGCTAACCTGAATCCTGATTCTTTTCCGCCTGCTCCTTCTAAGCCGGATAGATTTTACAGAGTCCCTGATTCCCATCAATTTTTGTTCAAGAACCCTTCTGCAGATCCTGAAACTATTTCTCAGGGTTCCAAGGCTGCTAAGGCCGCTTCAGCTAAAAATCCTATTCCCTCTGAAAAGGATTCTCGTGCCTTGGACAGGTGGGGCAAAAAGTTGTATACTTCTGCTACTCTTTCTATTAGAGCTTTAAATTGCCAGTTTCATATGTTCAAGTATCAGCAATTTCTTTTGTCTGTTTTAAAACAAAAACTTTCTACCTTTCCTGCATGTGCAGAGGACAAGGAATTACAGGATGTATTGCATGCAACTGAACAAGTTAGCAAACATAGTTTACATTGTGGTTTTGATGCCTTAGAGGCTTCTTGTAGGGCCGCAGCCTCTGGTACTGTTATCAGGAGACATGCTTGGCTTTGAGAGCAGAATTTACCTGAGCAAGTTAAGGCTAAATTGTTAGATGCCCCTGTTCAGCATGATGTTTTGTTTGGATCTAAAGCTGAGGAGGTTATTAAAAAGATGGTTGATAAAGCGAAATTTATGCAGACTGTTAAAGATTTCTTACAAGTTCAGCCTCCTAGATTTACTAGAAATTGGCCCTCCAAAAATTGGTCCTTTCCCACGGCTGACAGGCCTCAAAGGGGAAGATATAGACGCTCCAGAGGTTGGGCTCAGGCTCAGGCCTCTTACAGGTCCAGACAATGGACTGCTTCATCACCTAGAAGGGGAGAAGACAGATCTCAATCACAAAGGAAACAGACCCAATGACTCTCTCTGTTGGGCTACAGGTCCTCCTTGCCTGGAAGCCCCTCTCGGAGGAAAACTTTCTCTTTTCTACCAAAATTGGACTCGTATTACCCAAGACAAATGGGTTTTGGACATGATTTCAAAAGGTTACAAATTCCACTTTCATACTCTGCCAAGGTCTATCGGTTGGCCAGATCTGCCAAAACATCAATGGACGCTCTATTGGCCATGAGAGCCATAGAACCTGTTCCACTTTCAGAGATGGGAAAAGGTTTTTACTCAAGACTATTTCTGGTCCCAAGAAAACAAAGCTCATGGAGACCTATTCTGGACCTTTCAGTATTAAACACCTTTCTGGAAATTCCAAAATTCAAGA